>NW_006238927.1:1918165-1918512 GCF_000226075.1 Solanum tuberosum | reverse complement strand
TTGATTGATAATATTTTTGGACAAAATTTATTTAATCAATCTTGTTAAATCATTTCATTTCTCTTATAAATTAATTCATAATGTTACTTAAATAACAGAATTAATTTGGCGCATATGAATTTATTTGAAATTCACGTGTAACGGTAATCCTTCCGAAAAGTCGTTACTTTTTCCAAATGACACAATGTTCTGGAAAAAACGGGTCTGAATAGATTTTTTTGAACAGATTTTTTTGAACAGACGCATTCCTTGCTGCAAATGGTTATAAATAAGAGGTATTTTTCATTTTTTCAAACACTAAAAAATTTTCCTCTCTGCATACATTTTCTTACATAAATAAAATTGTC
>NW_006238927.1:1910740-1915816 GCF_000226075.1 Solanum tuberosum | reverse complement strand
ATCGACTGAGTCTGTGTGTGCTCTTGTTGCTGTTCTTGCGTTCGCTGTAGTTATTGAAGTTTGAGGTACCGCTACTTCTTTAACAGGTTAATCCGTTTTATCTTGGGAGAAATTAATCTGCAACCTCGGGTACAGTGAGGGGATTAAATTTCTTAAGGAAACACAGTGGTTTCTGTGGACTCAGATTAAAAAAAAATAATTCTGTCTATTTCATCTTTTTTTTGTTTCTGTATTTTTGACTAACCTGAATACAGGAGATAACAAGCTTAAGAAATTTAATAGTTTCTGTATTTGAGGTTTCTGGAGATTAAAACCTTTATGGTTTTCTACTCTGTTTGAATTTTTAAAATTCATTCGGTTAACGATTAAAAGAACATAAAAACTTTATCGTTAAATCAGAAACAGTCTATCTAAGGATTTATTCTTTACTGGCAGTATTTCACATACTAAATTGTCTGCCATTTGTAACAGAAAAATGATTAATTCAAGTCAAGTAAATGCTGGAACGGTAAGTGCTGCAACAACATCGGTTGCACACAATCATTCAAATGTTGCCCTAGCACCGGCTAAGAAACCTGCAAAGTTTTCTGTAGTCGACTTCAAGAGATGGCAGCAAAAGATGTTCTTCTATTTGACTACGTTGAGTCTGTAGAGGTTCATTAATGAGAACGTTTCTGTTATGTCGGATGAAACTCCGCCTGAAGAACGATTCTTGGTAACAGAAGCATGGACACATTCTGATTTTTTGTGTAAAAATTATATTCTGAGTGGCCTGCAGGATGATCTGTACAATGAGTACAGTAATGTGAAAACCTCAAAAGAACTCTGGGATGCTTTAGAAAATAAGTACAAAACAGAGGATGCCGGAATGAAGAAGTTTATTGTGGCAAAGTTTCTGGACTATAAGATGATAGACAGTAAGACCGTCGTCACCCAAGTTCAAGAATTGCAGGTCATAATCCATGATCTCCTTGATGAAGGTATAAATTTATTTCATACCTATGTTGGAAATATTAAGTTTATTCTTAATACTCACATAATCTTTAATGTAGGATTGGTTGTGAATAATGTTTTCCAAGTGGCTGCAATTATTGAGAAGTTACCTCCATTGTGGAAGGACTTCAAAAACTACTTGAAACATAAACGCAAAGAGATGACTGTTGAAGATCTCATGGTAAGGCTGAGAATCGAAGAGGACAACAAGGCAGCAGAAAAGAGGTCACGTGGTAATTCAGCAATATCTGGAGTAAATATTGTTGAAGAAGATCCCACAAAATCAAAGAAAGAAAAAAGCATCTGGTCCAAAGAGCAATACTCCTAAGAAGAAATTCAATGGAAGTTGCTTCAACTGTGGCAAACATGGTCATAAGGCTAATGAATGTAGGGGTCCCAAGAAGGACAAGAAGAAGGATCAAGCAAATTTGGCTGAATCCAAAGGAGAGATGGACGATCTTTGTGCAATGCTTTCAGAATGCAACTTGGTTGGAAATCCAAGAGAATGATGGATAGATTCTGGTGCTTCATGCCATGTTTGTGCCAACAAAGAATTATTTTCATCATATACTCCAGCACCTACAGACGGGAAGTTGTTTATGGCAAATTCCGTTGTTGCAAAGGTGGAAGGAACTGGCAAGATCCTCCTAAAGATGACATCACGCAAGGTGGTGACTTTTAAAAGGGTCTCGTATGTTCCGGAATTGCGAAAGAACCTAGTTTCTATACCAGTTCTGACTAAAAATGGATTATTTGTTTCTGATAAAGTTGTAGTAAGTAAGAATGAGATGTATGTAGGAAAAGGTTACCTCAATGAGGGCCTTTTTAAACTCAATGTAATTGCAGTTGATATGAATAAATATTATGCTTCTTCTTACTTGCTTGAGTCTAAATGTTTATAGCATGAACGATTGGGACACGTTAATAACAAAACCTTGCGAAAACTGATTAACTTAAATATTTTGCCTAAATTTGAGTGCAACAAATCAAAATGTCAAGTTTGCGTTGAATCTAAGTATGTTAAGCATCCTTATAAATCTGTTGCAAGGAATTCATATCCCTTAGAACTGATTCACACTGACATTTGTGACATGAAGTCAACACTTAACACGTGGTGGGAAAAAGTATTTCATAACTTTTATTGACGATTGCACTAGATATTGTTATGTCTATTTGCTAAATGGTAAGGATGAAGCAGTAGATGCATTTAGGCAATATAAAACTGAAGTTGAAAATCAGTTGGATAGAAAGATCAAAATGATCAGAAGTGATAGAGGTGGAGAATATGAATCTCCATTTGCAGAAATATGTTTGGAAAAATGGAATAATCCATCAAACTACTACTCCTTACTCTTCACAATCTAATGAAATTGCAGAAAGAAAAAACCGAACTTCAAAGGAAATGATGAATGTCTTAATTATAAGTTTAGGTTTACCACAAAATTTGTGGGGGGAGGCTATCCTTACAGCAAATCGAATACTCAATAGAGTGCCTCATACGAAGACAAATGTTATTCCATATGAGAAATGGAAAGGTAGAAAACCAAACTTGAAATATTTCAAAGTGTGGGGGTGTCTTGCCAAGGTCCAGGTTCCTATACTTAAGAGGGTGAAAATAGGGCCTAAGACTGTGGATTGTGTATTCATTGGATATGCCACAAATAGTAAGACATGTCAATTCTTGGTTCATAAGTCCGAACATCCGGATATTCATGATAATACGATAATGGAATCAGATAATGCTGAATTTTTTGAACATATCTATTAATATAAAACTAAACTTGAGTCATCTAGTGGGGGTTCTAAACAACCTTGAGAAGAACCAAAAGAGAATGAAACCAATGAAGAGAGTCCAAGGCGCAGTAAACGTCAAAGGACAGATACTTCATTTGGATCTGATTTTGTAACATTCTTTCTTGAAAGTGAGCCTCAAACATTCAAGGAAGCGATGTTGCATGTCTAGCGACTCAACCTCTTAGAAGGAGGCTGTTAATAGTGAGATTGAATCAATATTAAGCAATCATACCTGGGAGTTGGTTGATCTTCCTCCAGGGAACAAACCCTTGGGTTCAAAATGGATCTTCAAAAAGAAGATGAAAGATGATGGAACTATTGACAAATATAAAGCAAGACTTGTTGTCAAAGGCTTTAGACAGAAAGAAAGTCTTGATTATTTTGACACATACTCGCCAGTGACTAGGATTACATCAATTCGGATGTTAATTGCCCTAGCTGCAATATACGGTCTTGAAATCCATCAAATGGATGTGAAAACCGCATTCTTAAATGGAGAGCTGGAGGAAGAAATCTACATGGAACAGCCTGAGGGCTTCGTAGTTCCCGGCAAAGAAAAGAAAGTATGCAAACTTGTTAAGTCACTTTATGGACTAAAACAAGCACCGAAACAATGGCATGCAAAGTTTGATCAAACCATGTTGTCAAATGGATTTAAGATCAATGAGTGTGATAAATGTGTTTACATTAAAGACACTACAGATCAGGAAGTCATTGTATGCCTATATGTGGATGACATGTTGATAATGAGCAAGGACATTGCCAATATAAAAGCTACTAAGCGTATGCTTGCTAGTAAGTTTGATATGAAAGATCTAGGAGTAGCCGATTTAATATTGGGAATAAAGATTCACAAAACTCCTAACGGTCTAGCATTGTCTCAATCTCATTATATTCAAAAAGTACTTGAAAAGTTCAAGTATTTGAATTTCAAAAAGGCAAAAACCCCAATTGATGTAAACCTTAATCTTGCTAAGAATAAAGGTGAAAGTCAGTCTCAATTGGATTACGCCAGAGTATTGGGAAGTTTGATGTATGTCATGAATTGTACACGACCAGACATAGCCTGCACTATAAGTAAACTGAGTCGATACACAAGTAATCCCAATCAAAATCATTGGTTGGCAATGAAGAGAGTTTTGGGGTACTTAGAAGACACTCAAAACTATGCTTTGCATTACAACAAATATCCAGCAGTTCTTGAAGGATATAGTGATGCAAATTGGATTACTGGGTCAACTGAAACCAAATCCACGAGTGGATATGTTTTCACTATTGGTAGAGGAGCAATATCTTGGAAATCATCCAAACAAACATGTATAGCTCGCTCTACAATGGAGTCAGAATTCATTGCCTTAGACAAGGCAGGTGAAGAAGCTGAATGGCTCCGGAATTTCTTAGAAGATATTCCGTTTTGGCCCAAACCAATGGCCCCTATATGCATACACTGCGATAGTCAAGCTGCAATAGGAAGGGCTGGAAGCGTTATGTATAACGGGAAGTCTCGTCACATAAGACGAAGACATAACTCTGTTAGACAACTACTCTCTAGTGGAATTATCACAATTGACTATGTAAAGTCAAAGGATAATGTGTCGGATCCACTTACAAAAGGCCTAACTAGAGAGGGAGTTGAGAGATCATCGACGGGAATGGGACTATGGCCGAGAACAAGTCATCGTGACGGTAACTCTACCTAGAAGACTGGAGATCCCAAGATCTAGGTTCAAGGAGATAAAACAAAGTCATAAATGACGGTTCAACATTGTCAAAATTTATTTTATGTCCATTCTCATGATGAGACAATGTTCAGTAACCAGGATAAAGGCATAAGGACTTTTTAATGGTTTCTAAGTTTGATACAGGGTATATCAAATAGTGTATCTACGGGATAACACAGTTAGAAACCACCTATGTAAGTGTGAAGTGTAAGCCGCTTCAAGGAAAATCCGGTAAGGCCAGTTCTTTAAGCACTTATTAACCGAGATGTGTTCATGGCTGAAACGAACAAAACAATGAGAACCAAAAACAGTTCAAGGGTTGATTGTGTGACTTATGTTGTCTAGGTATACACTAAAGCTCGACGGTTCAAAGATATCAAATATACCGATTGACCGAGTATATCCGATATATGTTCACAACGAAAAGTTTAAGGGGAAACCTACTTATTCAAATGCGATTAACCCTTACTTACAAGACACACAAGTTTTTCATGAATATGTTTTTAACAATAGCCATTCCCCATTCATGTGGGGGATTGTTGGGTTTAGCAAGGTGTGAATGAGAAAT
>NW_006238927.1:1885754-1910172 GCF_000226075.1 Solanum tuberosum | reverse complement strand
AACAATCACCTAACTCATAAGAAACTTTCATATATGAAGCTCAAAAATAGAGTTCAAGTTTTTTCTTAAATCCCTTATAATTTCAGCAAAATAAATAAATAAAAAGAAGTCAAACCACAATGAACCAACAATGGTGAATTTGAAATTTCACTTTCTAATTTCATTCTTACCAAATTTGTTTTTCACTCCCCACATTTGTGAATACTTATTTGGGAAATTTTATTTTTGGGTTGGATTTTCAAATTGAAAGTTTATGTAGACTAGCTATGGAGTTGTTCTTCTTCTTCAATTTTGGGTGTAGAGATTTTTTCATCATTTTTCTCTTATTTATTCTCTAAAGAAATCATTAGTATTTTGGAAAAACAATCTCTATTTGAAAGCATTTTTTGTAAATTTCAATTTCTAGGTTTGATAAAAATGGATACTTCATATAATTTTACAGGAGATTATTAAATTATTATTTTGATTAGGCTTAAAATTTACAAGGAAAAAAGAAAAAGAATAAAAAAAATGAATGTACAGTGATTCATCGCGTGTGCTGCACAACTTTGACATAAAACTGGTTATACCTTTTTAGGGAGGTGATTATTCCATATTTAAATAGTTCAGGGGGGTAATGGGACCCCCGTATAGAATAAGTGTGTAGTTGAGAATTGGCTAATAGGTTGAGGGGGCTTTTGCCTATTTTCTCTAAAGTGATTCAGAATGTTAATTAAATAACAGAATTAATTTGGCGCAACTGAATTTATTTGAAATTCACGTGTAACGGTAATCCTTCCGAAAAGTCGTTACTTTTCCCAAAGGACACAATGTTCTGGAAAAAACGGGTCTGAACAGATTTTTCTGAACAGACGCGTTCCTTGCTACAAATGGCTATAAATAAGAGGTCTTTTTCATTTTTTCAAACACTGAATTTTTTTTCTCTCTACATACATTTTCTTACATAAATAAAATTGTCGATCGACTGAGTCTGTGTGTGCTCTTATTGTTGTTCTTGCGTTCGCTGAAGTTATTGAAGTTTGAGGTACCGCTACTTCTTTAACAGGTTAACCCGTTTTATCTTGGGAGGAATTAATCTGCAACCTCGGGTACAGTGAGGGGATTAAATTTCTTAAGGAAACACAGTGGTTTCTGTGGACTCGGATTAAAAAAAAAAACATTCTGTCTATTTCATCTTTTTTTTGTTTTTGTATTTTTGACTAACCTGAATACAGGAGATAACAGGTTTTTACTAATTATGTTAGAATTTTTTATTAATTTGCTAATTTTTCCTTTATTTAATACCCTATACACTTGATCCATGGGTAAAACTTAATTAATAATAGCCAGGATTCTTACATTGAGTCATAACTCAAAAATGTCTACAAGTGACATTAATTTATTATATTATATGTAGAAGCTTGAATAGTGATTCATTAGATGTTGGTGGTGTAATGATTAGAAAAGAGTTAATGGAAGATTTGTTATATGTCTATGATTAGGGATTAATTATTTGGGTTGCCAATTATTGATATGCTTTCAATTATTTGGAGATAAGAGGAATAGGAAAAAATAGACGAAGACGTGGTTAAGCTTTTGTATCAAATAACATATGTTTTCTCAACTTCATTCATATGTGCAACCAGTAATAACTGAGTGTTGGATTTAATAGGGTAGACATTAATTGCAATTAGTCCCATGGTTGTTGCCACTGGTTTCGTAATCAGTGGCTTCAATTTTTAAATATTTTTATTTCGTTATCATATTATAAATTAAGTTTTGATATATTGAGATAGGTAGTTAGATATTATGTGCATTATATCATCCAAATTTCATTAAGGTTATGGTAAATGGAGGAAGTGAGATTTAATATTAGGTTTGAAATTTAGGAAATATGAGACTTGACATATACATTGACCACAAGATTACGAACATGATTTTAGATTTGCGTTCTACGATTTTGGGTAATTTTTTAGAGTGTGAAAATTTTATAATTGACATATATAGAACTAATAATTATAAGTTATGACATTATTTTTTATCTTTCAAGTTATAACAATAAGAAATTGGAGGTTGTAATATTTTAGTAAAATAACAAAATGATTTAAAATAACGCAAAAATTAATTAGTGTGAAAAACAAATAAGGGAAAAACGGATATATTAGTAGCAAATGATTTGAATTCATTAATGATAATTAATATGTGGCATAAAAATAGGAGATTCATAAAAAAAGGAATATTTGTTTTCTATGTTTAACTCAAAGCAGTTAAGAATTCGTTCAAAATAGATTTCTTTTCTTTTTTTCAAACGTTTCTCTCTCTTCTCAATTTTTTTCTCTAGTTAGTCATTACTCTCATCTAATTCTTATTCGTTTTTATTCAATAATCTTCATTTTCTTGTAATGCACGACTTCTTATCAGTATTAATAAAGCACGGTGGTAGATGGGATCATTCAGGTTAGTGTTCTTTGCGATTTTTTATTTGTATTGGTATACTAACCAAACGTAAAAAAATAAAATAAAATTGTGATACTGGAAAAAAATATTTAGTATTTGTTTGTGTATAATATTTGATTATGACGTTATTGGAATGAATATTTGCCTTTTGAAATTACATAAAATTTGTTTGAAAATTGTATAGATTTGGTATGTACATTCATTTTTTTTTGTTTGTTTCTGGTTTAAAAAGTTACATAAAATTTATTTGAAATTGGTATACTGGTTATACCATGTTGGTACAATTTTGACATTATATTGGAATGAATTTTGTGTACTCATTATCTAATAAATGACAATTATTAGTTAGAATTAGTATTAATTTGGTATTATATTGGCTTTATTCTTCTGTGAAAAAATGACGACTTATGTGATGAAATAGTTATAATTTTAGCATGAAATGTATATGAAAAGTGTGCATAAAAATTGTATGAAATTAGTATACTGATTTCATATTTTTGTTTTGCATAATAATTTTAATTATGGCGCTTTTTAAAATGTATAATGTTATATTTTGGTATGAAAATTGAATTTGTTCATTATTTGTCTGACCCATTTTTATTTGACGTGTGACAGTAAAAAAGGAACATGAATCAAGGTAAAATCCCTAAAATGGGTAAGAGATAATTATGATTGATTCTTTATTTATATCACCTAATAATAAAAATATAATTATAAAATTTTAATTATTTAATAAAGTGGAATTAAATTGATTTATAAATAAAAAGTGATATGTTATAACCTACAATTAAAATGTTATAAGTAATAATATTGTAAAAGTACATTTAAAACCCGTAATATTGCCCCTTAAATATATATGTAGGGTAATTTTTCCTTTTTTAGACCTAGGCTAGAAGTATAGCAATATGGATGTCTATGGACTCGTGTACTTATGAACTATTCATACTTGATAAATTTAGAACGTAGGAAAAGAAAAGTATTGGGGAATTAGCTTGCTTGACTTAGGTTCTTCGGTTGAGGTAGGCTATGGATTATTCTCTGTGATAAAGAGACTCTTAATAGTGATTTATAGTCTGTGAAATTTTCTATGTACTTAATTATTGTGGTTTGATGATTCATGTGTTGTTGTGATTGGTCTGTAATTCCAAAACCACGGAATCCATAATTTTAAAGTTGTTCTATTAAAGTGATGCATTTAATAAACAAGGATTGATGAAATATTGTTAAGGAAGTGGAAATTGATGATAAAGAATGATGAATTAACTATATTGTTGGATCGTGCCACAAGTCGGCATAATATATTTGGATTGGATGCCATGAGCCGGCACGACCTTATTGGATCGTGTGTCACATTCCGGCATGGTAATATTAAAGGAAAACATATTAAAATAACTTAATGTATTCAATCTCAAAGAATCCATTTTCCAAAAGAGCGTGGTATGGAGGCATGAGTCCTCATGTGTGTTCTTGATATTGTGACTAATTATGTATTTGCTTCATCACGGTTGTCAGTTGTTCCTATTGATTGTTTCTTGCCACCTTCTAAGTGTTATAGTTGATTCCATGTTATTACTTTATGCATATTGGTTTCTATTTTGAGTAGGTCGATGATATCCACTATGTACATGTTGCCATGTACTGACCCCTACTTGTATTTTTCTTCGTTTTCCTTTTGTGGAGTGCAATGAGTGTATCAGTGACTTCGACTCACCCCCAGCCACCCTCCAATATATCAAATTCTAGGATGACCTATTCCTTCTAGCTCGTGTTGGATTCTCTCGGTCATTACATAATGTCTTTAGTTTTCAGACACAAACTATTTTCTTTATTTATTATGGTATTTTTGATACTCTTAGACTTAATATTTAGGGATTAGATGTTGTTGATGTGATGACTTTCAAGTTTTGGAAATAATATGTAATAGACTCTAATAGATTCCTAGTTCTCATTTTAATAAGATTGAGTTTCCGCATTATTGTTGTATTTCATAAAATGAATAACTAATATAAGTTGGGGTTTGGAATATTTGGTTCGCCCACCTAGAAGGTTAAGTGTGGGTGTCACTCATGACTCATTTTAGCCGTGACAAATTTGGTATCAAAGCCTTAGGTTCAGTGATACGATCATACAAGGATAGGTCTAGTAGAGTCTTGCAGAACGGTACGTGGAGGCTTTCACTTTTTTTCTGGAGGCTATAGGACTTTAGAAAAACTCATTTTCTTTTGTGTTATTACTTGAATTATCTAGGTGATAAGAATTGGTATTTGACATTTTATGGTCAAAACTAGAGTAGTAATTGTGCCAACAACAACACTAGCAATAAAAAATGTGCCTGAGCCAATCGTTGGGGTTATAGCCTGAGGGGTAGTAGTGATGAAAGGTTGTGGTAGAGGTTGCGGGAGAAAGACCAACAGGGGTAGAGGTCAGGCCACAAGGCCGGCCAGGGATAAAGCAGTGACCCCTCCACTGATCGATGAAGTAGCAAGAGATGGTGATGAAGTGGAGGATGAGCAAATTCATGAGAAGGAAGCACTACCCCAGTCTACTCTAGAGATGATCAATCAGGTTCTCACTTATTTTAGTGGGTTATCCAATCAGGCAAAGCACCCCTAGCATTTTTTCGCACTAGCACCTCAGGTGTAGGGAGTACAACATGCAACTATTGTGGCTCTCTGCATGGATGCATCATTTGAAACAAACATGTTTCCCCGATTGAATACAAGGCCTATAATGACTAATGACTAGCATGATCTCTTTATTAAGTTCTTAAAGTTGAAACCTTTGGTTTTCAAGGGTACTGAATCTGAAGATGCTTATGATTTTCTTGTTGATTGTCAAGAGCTGCTTCATAAAATGGATATAGTGTAGCGATTTGATGTTGAGTTTGTGACATATTAGTCCAGGTAGATGTTAAAATGTAGTGGCAGTCTCATGTTGAGTGCCGATCAACAAAGGAACTACCTATGACTTGGGCAGCATTTTCTAGTTTCTTAATGGAGAAGTATATACCCCGGATTTTGATGGACAAAAGCATATATGAGTTCCTGAATATAGAGGAAGGGAAGATGTTTGTTGCAACATATGAGGCAAAATTTCATGCTTTATCCAAGTATGCCACTCAACTTTGCTTTAGTCCGCAAGAGTGGATTTGCCTCTTTGTGAAGTGACACGGCGTACAAGACTCCGAAAAGTCTCATACAAACCTCATAGCATTCTTGAACATAAGAGCATAGGAAAATAGTGTAGAATTTAAAACTTTTCTTTTACAATAGAAGTCATTTTTCATAAAAATCAAGTGGAAGACTTTCTATACTTTGTCTCAAACCATCTACAATACTTTGAATAAACTTTGGGACTAAGCCCATACACAAGCTCTAAACATAAAGTAAAAGACATAAAGGGAAATCATGGGTTCGACCTCGAAACTATGAGGACTCACCAAATCTTCATCTCCTTGCTCCTTAGAAACCTATCCTTCAAGTATAGAACATCAAATCTCCAAGCCCAACACTTTGGTAAAAACGAGAAAATATGGGTTAGCACCTTAGATATACTAAATATGATAGTCATGCAAAGACCATGCTTAAAACGGACATTTTATTTGAAATCATGTTTTCATGCCAATTTGAGAAAACTTCATGAACATAAGTATAAGAGGCATAATATACACACATAACCTACACACAAGTCATTTCACCACATTAGAACATAATCAACATATAACCCATTTCATCACATTAAGCCTTCACCTCAAATAACCCCAAGCCATACCTTGTGCACTGTATGAATAGCATCCCATACCACCATCAACACTAGATACCACATTAAGGCCACCAAAAGTGAACTTATCATTCATCCTTTCCGTCTTTACACAATACTCATACATAAGAGACATAAACATTTCATAAGTCATATCAACACATTAGGACCATCATCTAGGGCAACTCTAAGTCATACCTGTGCAATGTATGAATAGCATCACATACTACTATTCACACTAAGTACTCCTTTGAAGCCACCATAGACAAGGCACATTCATATTCAACAAGTCATGACAAGGAAGTAACTCATAATACAATCCAATTAAAGCATACATCATTACTTTTAAGCATATAAGTCAACATTATTCATTAGCTTGATTAGGAGAACCTTCATTCATTAGACATTAAACCAACATTCTCATTACATCATCATAAGACCACCATCATTACACTTAACATTATAAAGGAACACACCACGATTACTCTCAAAGCCTACTTGTGCCAGGCAAGGATAGCATCCCATACTACCACCCATACTAAGTAGTGCATTCTTGAGAAGCCATAGTTCATTAACATTCTTTGTGGGGGTAAGCCTTAACCGACATAGACCATGTGAGCTGTTCATGGAATCCCCGTGCCACCCTCACCGGATAAGGGATTCCTACTTGCCTAAGGTAGGACCATTACTTTTAGCTTAGGTGGATTCTCTAGCTAGACCTATGTGGGCACATAGTTATGGGATATAGAGATTGCTACTAGATACCTGCCTCAACTCACGTGAGGGCATCCATCTCAAGAGATTGCTACTAGAAACCCTGCCACAACTAACGTGAGAGCAGCCATCTCAAATCACTATCCACTCAGTGCTTAGCATTATTCCCCATAAAATACTTAACATTCATTACTATAGTTCATTACGGGATAAGAGATTGTTACTAGATACCCCGCCTCAACTCACGGTTGAGCATCCATCTCAAACCCAACATTCATTTATTGGATAGCTCATATATTCAAATACGAGAATAGCCTTTCAACTAAGAATCCCCATATTGTGAGAAAGTCCATTCAGAACATGTAATTATCATTCATTAGAGTACAATTGAGAATAGCCTTTCAATCAATACTTCATCATTAACATGATCATAGAAACTTCATTCATTATTCATTCATGAGTGTCTGTATGTGAGAATAACCTTTCACATATAACCTCATCATTCATAAGTGCTAATTGAGAAATAACTTTCAATCATAACACAATTACATTCTAAACATACTCATAACACTTTCATTGAGATCACACACATATACTTCACATCATAATCATACATAGATCCTTCATGAACTTGCCTTCCAAGGCTATGAACCAACATCAACCCATAAATCTAAGATACTACAATAGATAATGAAATTGACATGATTCATTAACTAATTCAATATAAACATAAACAATTCAACATACTTTCATGATCCATCAATTCCCAATCACAATTCGCAACTTAAGAATATGGGGGAAAACATGGGTTCATAGGAGAAATCATCGTAATTCATCATTAATTCAACATTCTATTCATAATTCACCATATAAACCCTTTAAAATCGTTTTGGAATTGAACCCATCCATAGATTGAAAACTAGGGTTTTTTTGGGAACTTTGGAGATTTAAATTCATCTTTGAAATTGGCTTCTTGAAATAAATTAAGTCAAGGATGAAGACTACCATACCTTTAGGGAAGAAACTCCATGAAAATTTCTCGAGAAAGTTGAAAACTTGACCTTAAAAGCTTGACTCCTTCATCTCCAATGGAGATTGAGAGAACTTTTGGATGGGAGGGAAGGTTTCTAATTTGGTGTTTTGAAATAATGAATTGAAAAGGAGTTTTAATACCTTTAAAAGCCTTAAAATACATAAATAAATCAATAATAACCGTCCCCCATGTAAACTAACCCCTCACTTGGCCGAATTTGGACAGATAGCAGGTGTCATTGACGCCCCCGGACCCACGGACCGTAGGTGAGGTGACGCCCCGTGCTGCAGGTCCGTGGGCTAGGTCTGCAACTTGTCATTTTGGGTCCTCTACCTACGGACCAAGCCCTACGGGAAGTAGGTCCCATCCGTAGGTCCTCATTTTTTTACAACTTTTTGGTTCTTAGGCAGTTTGGGCGTTAGACTTTAGGGTCCTCCTCAAGGACCCCTTGGTTGGTCCTTGGGGAGTCGTACCTTGACGTTTAACCCCTAAACCCCTCAACCAAAGCTCGGGACAACATTTTACGACCTCAAACGACACATCTACTCAAAGACTAACTCGGTAGGCTCTAGTTTCATCTATTCATTTTTCGGGTCATTACATTATCCCCCATTTGGGAACATTCGTCCTCGAATGACACTTTAAACACATTAAGGGATTAATGACTGAAGACTAGCAGTGAATCTTGCATGCAACATCATAAACAATGCACAAAACTAGGAGGAAACATCAACTCCATAAATACATCTACAAACTCATTATGCATGAAAACTTCAACATTTCTCATTTCATTTGAGGAATTACCTTCTCCAACTCAAATCATGCTCATCTCAACATCATTAAGAACATCATGCAATTTCTCTCACAAGCACATTTAGGCATGTTCAACAATTCTCCTCATGAAGCATACAGACAACTCATACTATATGCACATCAACATGAGAAACACAATTCATAAAAAATCATTTTCTCATTTAAACATAAACTAATCAAGAACATGCATATCATAAGGAGACCATGGAAACACATAATCACACATGACTCCAAAACATGAAATAAGCCATAAGGAACTCTTGCTCTCAAGCTTGAATAAGAATAATAGGAAAGAGATAATAATATCGACACTCCTAACAACCTTACTATTCAACATACTATCCACCCCCCGGGAGTAAACCCAAACTAAGGCTAACATGAACATCAAATAGGGACCTCAGCAAGTCATCCACAACCATAAGGAACTATCAACGTACCGGTGCTTTTAAACTTGGAAGGTCCTCAATAAGAAACTCTTGCTCACAAAAAACCTTACCAAACACCACTCAAGATCCCATATGAGTTTACCACACCGGGTCTAAACTCCTCAAACTCACTATACCTCTTAAGGTGAGAATATCAAGCAAGCCTAACTCATGAACATCAAGGACACTCAATGACCTTACCATCTAAGCACATTATCCCCCACTTGGGAGTAAGCCTATACAAACTCTTTTAAATATCACTTCTTTCAATTCTTAGGTCGGAGCAAGTCATCACTAAACCTTCACACTCATCACAAAAGTTGATCCTAAACCATGATAAATACACTTCTACCCTTCTTAGACTAGTCTACTCACTCCACACATCTAGGCATTGCTATAACCCCATTGTCATCAAATTTATCAGCATACCTCAAAACTCGTCATGACTAAGTCGGGTTCTACCATCAACTAAACATAACCATAAGGCAATCCATTTATACTAAAGACAACATCAAAATCTATCCCCTCACATCTAACAAGTCACATAGCCATAATTGGCATCACAACCAACCTTCCTCCCTCACTCCTTCTAGCATAACCCTTAAAGTGGCGATACCCTAAAGACCATTGGATAAGGAATAAGGGAAAGACAATATAGAGTTAAACTCTATGGCACGACTTGAAGAATGAAGAAGTGAGATTTTCCTAACACTCAATAGCCTCTTATTCATAAATGTGGCGCGCTTCACAATATGAACAAGTCTCTACTAGATGTGGTTTGAGACATCCTAAAACCATTCCAAAATCTTGTTCTCTGATTCCATATTTGTCACGACCCGAGCGTACACCCCGGAAGTGACACAGCGTACAAGACTCCGAAAAGTCTCATACAAGCCTCATAGCATTCTTGAACATAAAAGCATAGGAAAATAGTGCGGAATTTAAAACTTTTCTTTTACAATCGAAGTCATTTTTCATAAAAAGCAAGCGAAAGACTTTCTATACTTTGTCTCAAACCATCTACAATACTTTGAATAAACTTTGGGACTAAGCCCATACAAAAACTCTAAACATAAAGTAAAAGACATCAAGGGAAATCATGGGTTCGTCCTCGAAACTATGAGCACTCACCGAATCTTCATCTCCTTGCTCCTTAGAAACCTATCCTTCAAGTATAGAACATCAAATCTCCACCGTAAATTTGGTAAAAAGGAGAAAATATGGTTTAGCACATTAGATATACTAAGTATGATACCATGAAAAAAATACGCTTAAACCGGACATTTTATTTGAAACCATGCTTTCATGCCAATTTGAGAAAACTTCATGAACATAAGTATAAGAGGCTTAATATACACACATAACCAACATACAAGTCATTTCACCACATTAGAACATAATCAACATATAACCCATTTCATAACAATAAGCTTTCACCTTAACTAACCCGAAGCCATACCTTGTGCAATGTATGAATAGTGTCCCATACCACCATTCACACTAGATACCACATTAATGTCACCAAAAGTGAACTTACCATTCATCCTTTCCATCTTTACACAATACTCATACATAAGAGACCTAAACATTTCATAAGTCATATAAACACATTAGGACCATTATCTAGGGCAACTCTAAGTCATACTTGTGCAATGTATGAATATCATACCATACTGCTATTCACACTAAGTACTCATTTGAACCCACCATAGACAAGGCACATTCATATTCAACAAGTCATGACAAGGAAGTAACTCATAATACAATCCAATTAAAGCATACATCTCACATTTAAGCATATAAGTCAACATTCTTCATTAGCTTCATTAAGAGCACCTTCATTAATTTGACATTAAACCAACATTCTCATTACATAATCATAAGAGCACAGTCATTACACTTAACATTATAAAGAAACACGCCACGACTACTCTCAAATCCTACTTGTGCAATGCATGGATGGCATCCCATACTACCACCCACACTAAGTAGTGCATTCTTGGGAAGCCATAGTTAATTAACATTCTTTGTGGGGGTAAGCCTTAACCAACATAGACCATGTGAGCAAGTCATGGAATCCCCGTGTCACCCTCACCGGATAAGGGATTACTACTTGCCTTAGGTAGGATCATTACTTTTAGCTTAGGTGGACACTAGCTAGAACTATGTGGGCACATAGTTATGGGATAGGGATATTTCTACTAGATACCCACACCTCAACTCACGTGAGGGCATCCATCTCAAGAGATTGCTACTAGAAACCCCGCCTCAACTCATGTGAGAGCTTTCATCTCAAATCACTATCCACTCGGTGCTTAGCATTATTCCCCATGGAATAGTTAATATTCATTACTTTAGTTCATTATGGGATAAGAGATTGTTACTAGATACCCCGCCTCAACTCACGCTTGAGCATCCATCTTAAACCCAATATTCATTCATTGGATAGCTCATAGATCCAAAGATGAGATTAGCCTTTCAACTAAGAATCTCCATATTGTAAGAAAGTCCTTTAACAACATGTCATTATCATTCATTAGAGTACAATTGAGAATAGTTTTTCAATCAATACTTCATCATTAACATGATCATAAAAACTTCATTCATTATTCATTCATGAGTGTCTGTATGTGTGAATAACCTTTCACATATAACCTCATCATTCATAAGTGTTAATTGAGAAATAACTTTCTATCATAAAAAAATTACATTCTAAACATGCTCATAACACTTACATTGAGATCACACACATATACTTCACATCATAATCATACATAGATCCTTCATGAACTTGCCTTCCTAGGCTATGAACCAACATCAACCCATAAATCTAAGACACTATAATAGATAAGAAAATTGACATGATTCAATAACTAATTCAATATAAACATAAACAATTCAACATACTTCCATGATCCATCAATTCCCAACCACAATTCACAACTTGAGAATTTGGGGGTAAACGTGGGTTCATAGGAGAAATCATCTTAATTCATCATTGATTCAACATTCTATTCATAACTCATCATATAAAAGCCTTTAAAATCGTTTTGGAACTTAACCCATGCATAGATTGAAAACTAGGGTTTTTTGGGGAACTTTGGAAATTTGAAATCATCTTTGAAATTGGCTCCTTGAAAGAAACTAAGTCAAGGATGAATACCACCATACCTTTAGGGAAAGAAACTCCATGAAAATTTCTTGAGAAAGTTGAAAACTTTACCTTGAAAGCTTGACTCCTTCATCTCCAATGGAGGTTTCTAGAGAGAGAACTTTTGGAGGGGAGGGATGGTTTCTAATTTGGTGTTTAAAAATAATGAATTGAAAAGGAGTTTTAAAAGCCTTAAAATACACAGATAAATCAATAATAACCGTCGCCCAACTATACAAACTTAAAAAGGAATTTACTAAACTAACCCCTCACTTGGTCGAATTTGGACAGATAATTGGTGTCATTGACGCCCCCTGACCTACGAACCGTAGGTGGGGTAACACCCCGTTATGCAGGTTCATGGGTCAGGTCTGCAACTTGTCATTTTGGGTCCTTGACCTACGGACCAAGTCCTATAGGACGTGGATGGACCTATGGGGCGTAGGTCCCATCCGTAGGTCCTTATTTTTTGATAGCTTTTTGGTTCTTGGGCAGCTTGGGGGTTAGACTTTAGGGTCCTTGACAAGGACCCCTTGGTTGGTCCTTGGGGAGTCGTACCTTTGCATTTAACCCCTAAACCCCTCAACAAAAGCTCGGGATAACATTTTACAACCTCAAACCTCACATCTACTCAAAGACAAACTCATTAGGCTCTAGTTTTATTCATTTTTCGGGTCGTTACATTATCCCCCACTTGGGAGCATTCGTCCTCGAATGACACTTTAAACACATTAAGGGATTAACGACTCAAGACTAGCAGCCAATTATGCATGGAACATCATAAACATTGCCCAAAACTATGAGGAAACATCAACTCCATATCAAACGTACTCAATGCAACACAAGAAAGTAGGAACTACATCTACAAACTCATTATGCATGAAAACTTCAACATTTCTCATTTCATTGGAGGAATTACCTTCTCCAACTGAAATCATGCTCATCTCAACATCATTAAGCACATTATGGAATTTCTCTCAAACGCACATTTAGGTATGTTCAACAACTCTCCTCATGAAGCATATAGACAACTCATACTAAATGCACATCAACATGAGGAACACTATTCATAAATACTCATCTTCTCATTTAAACATAAACTCACCAAGAACATGCATATCATAAGGAGACCATGGAAACACATAATCACACATGACTCCAAAACATGAAATAATCCATAAGGAACTCTTGCTCTCAAGCTTGAATAACAATAGAAGGAAAGAGATAATAATATCGACACTCTTGACAACCTTACTATTCAACATACTATCCCCCCCTTGGGAGTAAAGCCAAACTAAGGCTGACATGAACATCACATAGGGACCACAACAAGTCATCCACAACCATAAGGAACTATCAACGTACCGGTGCTTTTAAACTAGGAAGGTCCTCATTAACCAACTCTTGCTCACAGACAACTTTACCAAACACCACTCAAGGTCCCATATGAGTTTACCACACCGGGTCTAAACTCCCAAAACTCACTACACCTCTTAAGGTGATAATATCAAGCAAGCCTAACTCATGAACATCGAGGACACTCAATGACCTTACAATCTAAGCACATTATCCCCCACTTGGAATTAAGGCTATACAAACTCTTTTAAATATCACTTGTTTCAATTCTTAGGTCGGAGCACGTCATCACTAAACCTTCACACTCATCACATAAGATAATCCTAAACCATGATAAATACACTTCTACCCTTCTTAGAGTAGTCTACTCACTCCACACATCTAGGCATTACTATAACCCTATTTTCATCAAATTTATCAACATACCTCAAAACTCTTCATGACTAAGCCGGGTTCTACCATCAACTAAACATAACCATAAGGCAACCAATTTATACTAAAGAAAACATCACAATCTATCACATCAAATCTAACAAGTCACATAGCCATAATTGGCGTCACAACCAACCTTCCTCACTCACTCCTTCTAGCATAACCCTTTAAGTGGCCATACCCTAACAACCATTGGATAAGGAATAAGGGAAAGACATTATAGAGTTAAACTCTATGGCACGACTTGACGAATAAAGAAGTGATATTTTCCTAACACCCAATAACCTCTTATTCATAAATGTGGCGTGCTTCACAATATGAACAAGACTCTAGTAGATATGGTTTGAGACATCCTAAAAAAATTCCAAAATATTGAACTCTGATACCATGTTTGTCAGAACCCGAGTCTACACCCCGGAAGTGACACGGCATACAAGACTCCGAAAAGTCTCATACAAGCCTCATAGCATTCTTGTACATAGGAGAATAGGAAAATAGTGCAGAATTTAAAACTTTTCTTTTACAATCGAAGTCATTTTTCATGAAAATCAAGCTGAAGACTTTCTATACTTTGTCTCAAACCATCTAAAATACTTTGAATAATATTTGGGACTAAGCCCATGCAAAAGCTCTAAACATGAAGTAAAAGACATCAAGTGAAATAATGGGTTCGTCCTCGAAACTATGAGGACTCACAAAATATTTATCTCCTTGCTCCTTAGAAACCTATCCTTCAAGTATAGAATATCAAATCTCCAAACCCTACACTTTGGTAAAAATGAGGAAAATATGGGTTAGCACATTAGATGTACTAAGTATGATAGCCATGAAAAAACCATATTAAAAACGGACATTTTATTTGAAATCATGCTTTCATGCCAATTTGAGAAAACTTCATGAACATAAGTATAAGAGGCATAATATACACACATAACCAACATACAAGTCATTTCACCACATTAGAACATAATCAACATATAACCCATTTCATCACATTAAGCCATCACCTCAAGTAATCCCAAGTCATACCTTGTGCAATGTATGAATAGCGTCTCATACCACCATCCACACTAGATACCACATTAAGGCCACCAAAAGTGAACTTACCGTTCATCCTTTCATCTTTTCGCAATACTCATACATAAGAGACAAACATTTCATAAGTCCTAATCATCTAAAAGTCATACTTGTGCAATGTTTGAATAGCATCCCATACTACAATTTACACTAAGTACTCCTTTGAAGCAACCATAAACAAGGCACATTCATATTCAACAAGTCATGACAAGCATGTAACTCATAATACAATCCAATTAGAGCATAAATCATCACATTTAAGCATATAAGTCAACATTCTTCATTAGCTTCATTAAGAGCACCTTCATTCATTAGACATTAAACCAACATTCTCATTACATCATCATAAGAGAACCTTCATTACACTTAACATTATAAAGGAACACACCACGACTACTCTCAAATCCTACTTGTGCATTGCATGGATGGCATCCCATACTACCACCCACACTAAGTAGTGCGTTCTTGAGAAGCCATAGTTCATTAACATTTTTTTTGGGGGTAAGCCTTAACCGATATAGACCAAGTGACAAATTCATGGAATCCCGGTGTCACCCTCACCGGATAAGGGATTCCTACTTGCCTAAGGTAGGACCATTAATTTTAGCTTAGGTGGATCCACTAGCTAGACCTATGTGGGCAGATAGTTATGGGATAGGGATAGTGCTACTACATACCCTGCCTCAACTCACGTGAGGGCATCCATCTCAAGAGACTGCTACTAGAAATTCTGCCTCAACTCACGTGAGAGCTTCCATCTCAAATCACTATCCACTCGACGCTTAGCATTATTCCCCACGGAATACTTAACATTCATTACGTTAGTTCATTATGGGATAAGAGATTGTAACTAGATATCCCGCCTCAACTCACGGTTGAGCATCCATCTCAATCCCAACATTCATTCATTGAATAGCTCACAGATTCAAAGATGAGAATAGCCTTTCAACTAAGAATTCCCATATTGTGAGAAAGTCCTTTCACAACATGTCATTATCATTCATTAGCGTACAATTGAGAATAGCCTTTCAATCAATACTTCGTCATTAACATGATCATAGAAACTTTATTCATTATTCATTCATGAATTTGTGTGTGTATGTGAGCATAACCTTTCACATATTAACTCATCATTCATAATTGTAAATTGATAAATAACTTTCAATCATAACACAACTACTTCCTAAACATGCTCATAAACCTTTCATTGAGATCACACACATATATTTCACATCATAATCGTACATAGATCCTTCATGAACTTGCCTTCCAAGGCTATTAACCAACATCAACCCATAAATCTAAGATACTACAATAGATAAGGATATTGACATGATTCAATAACTAATTCAATATAAACATAAACAATTCAACATACTTCCATGATCCATCAATTCCCAATCACAATTCACAACTTAAAAATTTGGGGGGAAAACATGGGTTCATAGGATAAATCATCTTAATTCATCATTAATTAAACATTCTATTCATAATTCATCATATAAAACCCTTTAAAATCGTTTTGGAATTGAACCCATGCATAGATTGAAAACTAGGGTTTTTTGGGGAACTTTGGAGATTTGAAATTGGCTCCTTGAAAGAAACTAAGTCAAGGATGAAGACCACCATATATTTAGGGAAGAAACTCCATGAAAATTTCTTGATATAGTTGAAAACTTGACCTTGAAAGCTTGACTCCTTCATCTCTAATGGAGGTTTCTAGAGAGAGAACTTTTGGAGGGGAGGGAAGGTTTCTAATTTGGTGTTTTGAAATAATGAATTCAAAAGGATTTTTAATACCTTTAAAAGCCTTGAAATACATAAATACATCAATAATAACCGTCCCCCAACTAAACTAACTTTATAAGGAATTTACTAAACTAACCCCTCACTTGGCCGAATTTGGACAAATAGCAGGTATCATTGACGCCCCCTGACCTACGGACCGTAGGTGTGGTGATGCCCCGTCCTGCAGGTCCGTGGGTCAGGTTTGCAACTTGTCATTTTGGGTCCTTGACCCACGGACCAAGCCCTACGAGGCGTTGATGGACCTACGAGGCGTAGGTCCTCATTTTTTGACAGCTTTTTGGTTCTTGGGCAGCTTGGGGGTTAGACTTTAGGGTCCTCCTCAAGGACCCCTTCGTTGGTCCTTGGGGAGTCGTACCTTGACATTTAACCCCTAATCACCTCAACCAAAGCTCGGGACAATATTTTACAACCTAAAACCTCACATCTACTCAAAGACAAACTTGTTAGGCTCTAGTTACACCTATTCATTTTCCTGGTCGTTACAATTGAGGTCAGATTTGTAGATTCCAGCATTACAAGTGGGTGCTTTCGCAAAATCTTTTCGAGAAGTGGTTGATTTTGTGATAGAGATAGAAGGGGTGAAGCCAGATGACTTCACCAAGGTAACAACGTTCAAGAAGTTCCTTAAGGGATGCAAGTTTCGTGATTCTTACTCTAGAGGGCAGAGTTCTGGGGTTATCCATCTTGTCCTATTCAGTCTTCATTATAGGTTTACTCAAACTGAGGGTCCTTCATAGACTAGTCAACCCTTTTCTAAGTTTGGTGGTTATCGTCAATCCTTTTTGTCTTCATAGAGACCTACTCTCAACTCCAGAATTTGTTATAGATGTGGTGAGGTCGGGCCTATTAGGAAATATTGTTCAAGGCAGAGTCAGACTCGATATGATTAGGGTTAGAGAGCCTTAGCAGGTAGAGGTAAGGGGTGGTTCTTGTAGAGGTCATCACTCTAGAGGACGTGGTGGTCACCGGTTCGGATAGGGCAGTGGGCCGCTGTGTCCGAGCAACTCCCACCTCTGTCCACTAAGGCTATGAGCCTAAGAAAGATGGAAGAATCACCTAGTATTTTTAGGCTATTAAAGATGGGAAGAATCACTTAGTGTTTTTTTTTCTCCATTGAGATTCGAACCAGAGACCTCATGGATCTCAACCACTTCATTAACCACCACGCCACACATTTCCGTCCAAATTTGCAATCAAACTTAAATTGTTTGACTCTCGAAAAATGAAAAGTGTCACATAAATTGTGACAGAGGGAGTAATATATTAATATTTTTTCTTTTAATCTATACTATTATAAAAGTACGAAACTCCAACACAAAATTACCATTCACAAGTGCACCTGGTTTGGATAATTTTGTTAATACAATTAATTTTACACTTTTTTTAGCCAAGAGTCTATTGACAAGTAAGATGTGCCTCTCTTACCCTAAGAGCTTGGAAGACCTTGTACGGGATAACTAATCGAGACTATAGTGTTACTTTTATTGGATAATAATCATGGATAAGAGGATAATTAATTCGGGGTATGTAATGATATGTCACACCCAAGGTAGCCCCTAGGTGTAACATGGCGTTTAAGATCCCGAGAGGCCTTATACAAGCCACTTGGCATACATCATACAAGATTATAGAAATCAAAAGATTTAAAAGATAGTTTCAACATATAAAAGTTTTATAAAGAAAGGCGGAAGTCTAAACATCGTCTCAAAGCCATCTAGTACATAAGATTGATCAAGGCGTAGCCCGTACATCAAGTTTCAAAACTGAAAGTAAAGACAAAAAGGGGAAATCAAGCCCCGTCCTCGAAATATGAGGACTCGCCAATTTTCTTTCTTCTATATGAGATCCCTATCCACGGAAGTGCGAATCTGTAAGGTCGGTCCCTACATTTGGGGAAAATGTAGGCAAAAGTATGTGTTAGTACAAAATATGAAGTATCATAGCCATCCATAAAACATTTGAAAACATGCTTAAAATGGGATATCTTCATGGTATGCAAAGACCAAGCTAAAATATGATATAAAAGGCTAGAAGACATAAGTCATAAAACATGGTCAATGCAAATAGACATCATCTTGAATCACTTGTGAGATACTTCTTGAAGCAACCTTAGTTCATTATTGTGGGAGATTTACCCTTAACCGACATATAAGACCATGTGAGCTATCAACATGGAATCTGGTGTCTATCCTACACCGAAAAGGGGTGTCCTACTTGCCAAGGTAAGACCATGAACTTCTAGCTTAGGTGGATCCACTAGTTAATGTCTATCTAAAACAATCATCCTATGGAGCCACATAGGTATGAGATAAAGAGATTGCTACTAGAAACCCAGCCTCTACTAACGGGAGAGCTCCCATCTCAATATCTTTTCGGTGCTAAGCGTAAATCCCACGGAATAGTCATTTTCTTAACTTGCTCTTATTATCCATAGAAGGACACGTCATATTGTCAATACAAGCTAAGTCATATGTCATCCATGGAAAGGCACAATTAAGTAACCAATCCAAGCTAGGTTTCATTAGAATTGCTCCTTAACTTTGATTCATTTTAGGTGAGAAGACCTTTCAACCATAGAATCATTTATGTGAGAAAACCTTTCACATTCATGCATGAAGTAGTTATGTGAGCAACCCTTTCACAACAATTAACTATAATAATAAAATATATGTTTTTACTCTCAAAGCAATTTATATCATATGTCATCAATTTCATAAGAACATGCATAATTCCATAATTCATCTTTCATAGTTCAAAATCCACTTTCAATCATCAATATCTAGTAAACATGGGTTAGGCATGGGTTCATGGGGATTCATCTAAAAATCATGAGATTATATCAATTCATACATTAAAGCTCATAAATCGATTAAGTAAATCGGCATTTAAAGGAACCCATGACATGGAAGAAACCCCTTAACTCAATTGAGGATTTTTAGCTTTGTAAATAGGAGAATTTAGGAACTCCATGAAGGAAAGGGCTCCATCGATGAAAACTATCATACCTCAATGCCAAGAGCTTGATTTCAATGGTAGAATTGGAGACTTGACTTGCAAACCCTAGATTTCTTCTTCAACTTCTACAGAGAGAAATATTTGAGAGAAAGACTTGTTCTTCTTTTAGGAATTTGAGAAAATGATTTCAATTGGAAAAATTTGGGGTTAAAAACACTTATATAGGACTTTAGATGAAGGGTAAAATGACAAAGTATTAGGCTAGAATAGTTAGGAAAAGACCCAAATGACCATAAGAAAATAAATGACGGCTCCAATCAACGGCCAGACCGATGATCCGTTGGTCAGACCACAGACCGTTCTAGTCGGGCGTCGTTTGGGATCAGAGGCTGAAATTTGAACCTTAAACAGTGGGCCCTACCCACGAACTGTGGTTCCAACGACGGGCCATGGGTCCCAACCGTAGGTCTCGACTTTTGGCCCTAGAATTTCTCTAAGTCTGGGACTTACCTATGAAACCTGTTTACGGCCCGTGCACTGAATGATGAACCGTCCTAGTGAACCGTCGAACAAGTACTAAAACTTATCATTTTTGGGAACTTGGGCGTGCCAACCACGGAATTGACCTACGGACCGTGAGTCAGCCCACAGGCCGTGGGTTGCTCCATCGATACTGACACCCGATCCTACAATATCTGAAGGTTGTTATAAACTAGAGAGAGAATGCAATAACGAACTTTTGCAAATAAATTTCTCCCTCGTTTCTCTTCTCTGTCTTCCCTTCTATTATCTTCTATTCTAATTCTAATCTTCTCCTCTTCTTTTCTCTGCAGATTCCATATCTACCACGGATACCACTCATTATAGCTATCTTAGATTTAATTAGTTTGCAATTTCGTTGTATTAGAAATCCATTTTTCCAATTTGAATCAGAGAAAATTGTCCCAATAAAATTGAGTTGATTTACTTTTTGAAATTGCAATTTACAGTGTATGTTGACCTGTTTGTTTGCCACAATATAATTACAAGTCTATTATTTTATAGCACAAGTGAAATCATAAGGTTATATTGAATTTTAAAAATAAAATTAAAAATTTATATTAGACAAATAAGGACCTTTATAAATTATATTAAATTGAATATATTGTCTTTTGAAAATATATTAATTAAGAAACACATGTTCTTAATTAATATTATAAAAATAATAATTTTATACTTTTCAATTTAGTATATTTTAATTATATTAATCATAAAAATTAAAAGCACAAATTTTTTATAAACATCATGAAATTCCTGCTTGACAAAAAATTAATATTATAAATATAATGTCATAAAATTATAAAACATTAGGCAAAAAGATAATCTATCAAGTTCTACAAAAACTTAATCTACGAAGTAATTAAGTTTATACAAAACGTCCTATCAAACAAGATACTTCCCTCTTTGAAATACAACACATGAGATTTCATTGTTCACCTGGACTAAGGGCATTCTAACCACTACTCGCAGGATTTTGAGATTCTGTCTCCATGGTCAACATCTTTAAAGATATCTTCCGAAGATAATCTTGCTGCAATATTAGATAAATATAAGTTAAAATACATACAACATAGGGTTTGCAAACTGAGGGTAGGGGCGGGTTGCAGAACTATGCAGGGGGTTTAAGCAACAACATATCCACCGTAACCCCCACAAGTGGGTCTGGGGAGGGTGAGAAGTGTACACAGACCTTACCACTACCTCATAAAGATAGAGAGATTATTTCCAATAGACCCTCGGGCCCCGGCTGAAGTAAAGCATCTCCAAGCAGCGGTTGGAACAAGGAAGAAAAAGAAATTAAGTTCTTAGTACTAAACTTCCTTAGGCATGCAACCAGATCTGGGAGAATAGAGCATACATAGACCTTAAACCTACTTTGTGGAGGTTGCTTAGGCGTGCAAAGACATTCAAATTAGATCCAAATTATTTTTTTGTGGTTGTCAGTTTAAAAATTAATGTAAAAGTAGATTTTGTGAATCTATGTCGGTCACTCAAATATGAAATTATTTAATTTAATTCCATATAACTTGATTATGTTGACAACTATATAGTGAGCACTCTTGGGGAATAATAATTAATATGATACTATAATATTTACGTGTGAGAAAAACATGCCAATATGTAGAATTAACCCTATTTTTAATGTTCTTGACTTCACTGTAATAGGTAATTTTACGTAAACAAATTATCAATTAAATAAAATTTACAGATCTCATGCTTAAGATGAACTGATATACAGTATCAAGCTCTTCCATTTCCCCGTTATAAGAACCTTGATGAGAGCAAATATAAGAATATCCAATTATTATTTTTAATGTCATTAATGCCTTAGTAAAAATTCTAAAACAGTGATTCATGTGTTCGTTTAGGAGTGCGAACTTCTACATAAACATAACGATACTGGTGGGGGATCAAAATCTTCGCAGGTTTATGCGGGTATGCCCTGCAATCGTATTGTACTCGGTCCGCTTGCCATCCCTAATACAACGTGTCTAGATGACTGGAAAAACGAATGCAAGTTTATACAAGCAACATCAATGAAGAGGAGAACAAATTGCATCATTCATGTAGAAGAATCCCACATCGGATAAATGGGTGGTTTCCTTGTATGGTTTTGGAGAACAAATTGCATCAAGAGTCCCAAATAAAATGAAAAGGGATGGGTTTATATGGTCATGGAGAACGAATTGAAACAAGAGTCCCACATCGAATGAAAAGGGGATGAGTGGTTCCCCTATATGGTCTTAAAGAACAAATTGCATCAAAAGTCTCATATCGGATGAAAAAGGCAGGGGTGGTTTATGAGCTAGCTTTACAATTCGAACAAATAAGAAACAAGTTTAGACTACATACCTGACTTGTAGCAGCAGAATAGATCTTTTCTTCAAAGCTCACGGCAATTTTCTTAAGGTCCTGCACTCCTTCTTGCCCAGAAACAGGAAGATGCCTCTTTAATGTCTCAAAACTATACAATCATAACAACAAAAGATCAACATAAACTCTTGATAAAAGCACAATCTATATAAATACTTCTCAAATATATTAAAAATAATTCAACATCACACCCTGCTATAAAAGACTAAAACTTGTTTCCTCTAAACAAATATCAGCAGTTATAATCCAATTAGCTCCAGTGACAGACAACCTGTAATTTTGACATATCAAGAACAAAGTCTTGATAAGATCACAATCAAGATAAATGCTTCTCAAATATATAAAAAATAATTTGACATCATACCCTGCTACAAAAGACTAAAACTTATTTACTCTAAACAAATATAAGTAGTTATAATCTAATTATCGAAAACAACAACCTACCATTTCGACTTATCTAAAACAAAATATAAAGCACAGTGAGTAAAACTAGGTTTTCCCACTTGAACTAGTTCCTTGACTGATTCCACCACGACACCACCCCCAACACTAATAACATACCTAGAGTAATCCCACACGTGGGGTCAGAGTATACGCATATGTTACACCTTGACTGATTACCGAAATTGGAAATAACTAAGGCATAAATCACCAATTAACTCACCCAGTACCATTAACAAAAAAAAAAACCAAAATTCACCTGATAAAGTGAGTTTCCATAAAACAGAAAGAAACTGAAAAAACATGTATCAGATTGATTAATCAATACTTCTAACGAAATGGGGTTTCTTCAGATAACCGATAAAACACAAAAAAAAACCCTAAAATTCAAAATTCCAAATCCTTTAACAAATGAAAAAATAAGAACAAGTTGCAAAACCAAAAATAAAAAAAGCTTACATCTTGTTGACAATCTTTTGACGCGAATCGGGAAAAAGTTGAGTCCTCCAATCATCGGAACTCAAAGCTCCGGCAGCCGCTCCGCCACCTTCACCACCTCCCTGAGCCTGAGCCTGAGCCTGAGCCTTCCAATTATTCCCATCCATTTCAATTGCACACCAAAATTCCTTAATCCACAATCGATAATTACAATTTATGGCTTCGATCAAAAGAATAATAAAATTCCAAAATTTTGATGAAAAATCACAATTAAACCTAGATTCTGAGGGTATAAATAAGAAACAAGAAACAATTAAATGAAATGTGTCAATTAAGTTTGAGTTTTGTTTTTGGTGACACTTTGATTAAGAAATGGTCAAATTCACTTTAAAATGTAACTAAGTAAATTTGGGATCAAATTAACATTTTCAAAACTTTCTAATCTTTCATAAAATACAAAAAAAAACACTTCATTTTTCAACTTTTATAATTCTATCCAAACCATTTAAAAAAAAGTAAAAGAAAATAGAAATTTCTCTTCTTCTTCTTCTCCTAACGTTCTCTTCCCTCTTCTCTTCTTCTTCTTCCATAGAAAATCCGAAAATCCTACTATCAACACAAATATTCTCCCCATTATCTTATCTTCCTCCTCATCTCCGGCCGTGA
>NW_006238927.1:1883388-1885684 GCF_000226075.1 Solanum tuberosum | reverse complement strand
AAAGATTTTACAATTTTCGAACAATACTAAGTTTTTTCTTGGGTTAATGAACAATAAATCGTTCTATAGATGTGAAAATTAAATAATAGTGTAATGGTACCTATTATTTATTGTTTTTGAAAGAAATTCAACAAACCCAAAAAAGCCCTAATTTTGAGGAAATGTATATGTATTGTCAACATTCAGTGAAAAATCATTTTTTGTAGCTTTTGTTGTTTTTTTGTGACCATTTTGTTCATATGCTTTTAAAAATATAGTCTTGTTCAGTTATCCAACATATATTTCATTTGTTGAAAGATGTGTCGTATGTTGCTACATTTTAGTGATATGTTGGTATATATTCCAACAGAGTTATCATATGTTGGAACATATCACCTATGTGTTAGGGCAACAAAATGGTCATATGTAGTAACAGAAGATTCATTTGTGGCACATGAAGATTTATGTGTGGCCACAAAAGATTCATTCGTGGCAACAGAAGGTACATTTGTGTCAACATAATATCCATCTATGTCAACATAAGTATAAATTGCTACCCATTATTATTTTATAATCAATTGTAAACTCTCAACCTTTTTTATTTACCTTGTAGATGAAATGATACAAGAAGCTTGTGAGCAGCAACATGATTATTTTATTAGACGTGTTAAAGAACTCACTGATATTTTTAAGAAAATGACTTATAATATTGATGTTCATACATCCAAGAAGATTTCACAACCTTTGAAGTGTAGGAGGTTGAAAAAAACTATTTTCCAATCACTATCTATAATTAGTGAAAGAAAAAAATCAATTATTACTGCTCCAGTATCACACTCAAACCAAAAAGGCAAGGAGAAGGAGAAGGAGAAGGAGGAGCAGGAGAAGGAGAAGGAGAAGGAGCAAGAGAAGGAGAAGGAGAAAGTGAAAAAGAAAGCGAAAGAGAAAGAGAAAAAGAAAGAGAAGAGAGTCAAAGTCGTCAGTTGTGATGTGAAGCAACAATATTCATTTGAAGGTTTTAACATTGACGACGAGGGTCCAACTGAACTAATGTCATCCTTCTCACAATGGATAAACGAGGGTCTTTACAAGCATCATGCAAAATAGTAAAGTTGTTCAACTCTTACTAGTATTTCTTCTTGTTGTCCACTAAATATTTATTTATAATAATTACAAAATTGCAGAAGAGACAAGGACAATCACTACTTAGCCAATTGCTCGGATCTTGAGTTCAAACAACTTGATTTTGTATTTGCATTTTCAAAGAAGAAGGACTGATTCTACGTAATGTCTCAACCCAATAATTGCTGGACTGATGAGGTAAATTCATGCCACATTTATCTTTTGATTAAGACATGAATACATACAAATAAATTGATACAGAAAAACACTTGTTGATGCATCTATGCAGTATGTGGATGTCATTTTATACCATTTGCGGAAGAAGTCGAAGCAACAGAGTCATTCTAATTATCGATATACCACTACTAATTGTTTTTCAAAACATACATTGACAATGCCAGTGTTGTTCCTGAATATGGGAATAAAATCGTTGGCACTATCAAAGGGTTTGGTATACATGCTGGACTGCCTTGGCACCTCACTGATGAGGTTTATGTCCCTGTAAATTATAATAGGGAGTTTCATTGTGTCTTGGCAGTCGTTGTATTGAAGGAACGACACATAAAGGTGTATGATTTAATGTCCTCATCTAGGACTAACAGAAAATTGTGTGCCGAGATTCAAAAGATATCTACAAAGTTGCCAAAGTACCTTGAATCCAGCGGATTTTATGAGCAAAAAGACCAAACCAACTGGTCAGTTCTTGAATCTTACCAGGGCAAGAACAAATCTCACCCATTCGAAGTCATACATGATACTGGTATTGCTCAACAAGCAAGCAATAGTCTGTAAGTAGTATCACATTATTTTTTTGGTCTTACCACTATCGAAATGTGATGTTAACATTAGGTTTATTATATTTTCTAATTGGTGATATACCATGTAGTGATTGTGGAGTTTTTGTTGCTGCATACGCTGAGTTTTTGAGTGATGGACTACAAATACCATCTGGTGGAATTATTTCTCAATCCCTTCGCTTGAGATATGCTTCACTCCTATGGAATTATGGGATTTTAAAGGCTCGTAGTGGCTATGTTAGTAACAATAAAGACCCCACAGAGGCCAAGACCTAAAAAGGTAAAGTTCATAGATGAAAATGTTGTGGTTACCACCATTGATTAGATTGATGGTTATGTATACCATTGTGAATTACCTTTTTGTTGATAAGTTGTATAAAACAATTGGTGAAGTATTC
>NW_006238927.1:1859272-1883082 GCF_000226075.1 Solanum tuberosum | reverse complement strand
TAATATTAATGATTATTATTATTATTATTATTTTATTTTATTTTATTTTTATTTTTTTTGGAACAAATGTCAATTATGATGGAAAGGAAGAAATGTGGTGTCTGTGGCAACATATATAACCTATGTTGTTAAAAACACCACAGAATTATCTGCATGTGCCCCAACAGAAAGGATATATGTGGCAACATATGTCATACTTTGAATTGTTAAAATTCAAAAAAAATATCAAAAAGGTTTAAAACAATCGTCCCTTCATTTTTCCCTCTCTCCTCTCCTATATAAAAGGTCATTTCATATTCCAAATTTAATTTATTTTTACTAATTTCCGTTTTCTTGTCTCTTCTTTCCTTCCTTTCTCTCGTTCCATTATTCCTTCACAGATCAAGGTTGTTATTGCGATATTTTCTACAACATCAGAGATAATCTGTTGCGATCCTCTTCTACAACAAGGCGTCGTTGCCCTCATCATTTCTAGTTTATCGTTGATATCTTGTCAGGTAAAATTTAATTAGGGTTTTGAGAAATACTTACTATATTAAATCAAGACATTTTTAGTGGTTTTATCACTTATTTCTTTGTAGGATTGTTGGATAGTTATTCCTTTTGAAAATATTATCTGATTTCAAAAACCTTAATTTGTAGTTCGTTGGTTAGGGTTTAGGGAGGGTTTTGTGGTTTGTTGGTTGGTTCATATGTGGTATTGAATCGTATTTGTTGTTTGTTTTGTTGTGTTTGGTTGTTGTTATTTTTGTTAAGAAATATTTGATTTTTGTGGTTGCAGATACAAATATAATGGCTCCTGTCAAAAGAAAAATTGTATTAACAAATGAAACAAACTGATACAAAGATCCAGAAGAGGCCTAGGAATAGAACTTGTAGGATGAAGAATGAAAATTTGACTACCACTCTTTTAGAAGAACTAGCATCTGAAGCAGTTTCTTCTTCTCAAGTAAAAGCAAAATTTTTATGAAGAAAGAGAAAAGGAAAAAAATAAAGTAGATGATGATGGAGAAAGAGCAAAAGAAGTTGAGGAAGAAGATGGAAATAAAAAAGGAGTTGAGAAGGAAGAAGAACAAATAAATGAAGTTGATGAAGACAAAGGAAACAAAAGAAAGTTGAGGAAGAAGAACAAGAAAATAGAAGTTGAGGATGATGGGATCAAAACTATCAATGCACACACTTTTTCTGTGCATTTGCAACCTAATGCTACTGGTGATAGCATTATGAGGTCAGCAACGGGAAAACCTTTCGACACCTTCAGGACCACCCTCAAACAGAATGATTTGGAAGATTATTTTTGGAAAAGTTGTTTTGGTCCTTTTCTTGATTTGCCGGAGAATAATAATGCACGTTTTCAAATGACCGTGGTTTATGAACTTCTGAAAAGAAGGTTCATTTTTCAGAATCCTGAAAAGAATGATGAAGTTTTGATTAATTATTGTGGCATGCCACTCTTCTTTGGCAGAAGAGAGTTTGCAATAGTTCCAGGGTTAAAATGTCATCCTCTTTCTGAGCCAGTCCCTGAATTCATAGTCAAAAAAGAACTACGGAGATGAAAGAAAGGAGGAAAAGAAGAAACAAGACAGTCAACTGAGGAGCAGGACTTGATGTCCCTTGTTGGTACAAGCTTCAAAAATCCCGATTTAATATATTTGTTGAATGTCGAGGATACACCAAGGAAGCACAAGGAGTCATTGTGCTTACTTTGGTTTGTACATAATGTACTTTTGGCCAAAGATATCAACAACAACATATCCCTTAAATGGTGAATTTATCTCAGGATATTGAGGCTTTCAGCAACTATCCTTAGGGTCATGAGAGCTTTGAATTAACTGTCAAATACTTGTTGAAACCTTTAGGACCAAAGATCAATAACTTATTTGGCTTTTCATGGGCTTTCATGGTAAACATAAATGTTCTTAATCTTTTTATATTATATTGAATAATTCAACATTTGATTTGTGACATGTTTTCCTTTTTTATAGGCTTGGGCATTTGAAGCCATTCCTCATTTGACCCATCAAGTAAATGCAGAAGAAGAGATCTCATCTCCAAGGATATTGAGATGGTTGAGATCAAAAACAAAAACTGCCAAAAATATTCCAGATCTTTATAAGCCTCCTTATGATGTAGTAAGTTATTATTATATTACACCCATATATATAGCAACATGTGACCCAAATGTTGCTACAGATGACTCATATGTTGCTACATATGATCCATCTATAGCAACATATGATACAAATGTTGCTACAGATGACTCATATATTGCTACAGATGATCCCTTAGTTGCAACATGTGACACAAATGTTGCTATAGATGCCCATATGTGTCAATATATCACCCATCTGTAGCGACATATGACACATATGTGGCAACATCTCACCCAAATATTCCTACGGATGACTCATGTTTATAATTTTAGGTTGTGCATCCATGGCTTGTCCCAACAGAAAAGGAATTGCAAAATGCCATATCTAATTACTCTGGGGTTGGTTGAAGCCTTATTTGATCCTGTTGTGGATAGAGTTAAAATGGAAACTGGGCTGGAGCAAGAACCATCAAAAGAGACAGAGTTGTTAATGAATTAGTTGTTTTTTGATGGGGGTGATGGTCGTGGTATTGATGCTGGTGCTGGACAAGACCAAGGGTCTACCTCTTGTAGAAGATGTTCTGGCTTTCTCTGTGAGAAGTGCAAGAAACAAGATTAAGATTCTATCATGTATCTTCAAACATTGAGTCAGGCGGTCAATGAATTTAAAAACAAGAGGGGGGTCAAGGTCATTCCATCAAAGAATGTTCGACATCCATATACTCCACAAGCCAAGAGGAGGAAAAAATCCTTTATCAAGGCAATGCAAAATTTGAAGAAGGAGATCTTTGGAGAATTGCCAATGGCCGTAGGAGAGGAAGTGCTGGAGTTCAAGCATGCGAATGTTTATAAGTGTGTGACTATAGCTGAAAAGAATAAACTGGTGGACCTGGCGAGAGCAAAGGATCTTCGTGCAGAATACGACATGCATTATTTTCGTGGAGAAGATTTCAGGATCATGACAAGCATGGACATTTGGTGGGAAGACTGGGTAATGTTTCTCTTCTAGTACCTTCAATTTATAATGTTCATTTGTTTTATCTTTTCAATGATTACTCTTCTTTACTCTTTAATATTATTTTTTATTTCAGTATGTTGATGAAATCCTTAGCCTCATGCGGGAGAGGCATGTGAGATATCCTGAGTACTATGATTCCACAGATAGAATCCTGGATCTCAACTTCTATTCCAACTTCAAACTAAGATATGACAAAATGAGTGAAGAGGCAACAACAGTTGGAGGCAGAAGCTTTACGCAGTTAATTAATGAGTTTGAATGGGATGAAGATATGATTAACTATGTCAGGGGCATTAGACCATATCTCGTAGGCATGGATTGGATTGGTGCAAAAAAGGGTTTTGGCAGTCATGAACATTAACAAAAACTCATTTTGTGACTCTTGAGATCCTCTTGCACGAGGGTTGCATGAATGTTTATGACTGCCTACTGATGGGTATGGAACATGCCAAGTTTTTGACATTCATACAGCCTGTCTTCGAGTTGCTGCCAAATTGTTGAAGCAAAGTGGAATAATGAAGCATTTGCCAGATAAAGTTCCTCAATGAACCATGAGAATTTAAAGGTCGATTGGAACCCATGGTAACAAATGATAACAAGCCGCGTGCGCGTCATATTCGCTTGCATTTATTGAGCATTTGATTACCAAGACAACAATTCAACCTCCCAAAACCCTGTTGTGTGACAATGCAGTTCGTCGAATGCAATGGGTTTGGGCTGCTGGGATAGTATCTAGGAGCTTGGAGCCTTGATAATGTGTTTGTAATTAAAGACAATGTTTTATTTTATCACTTATGTTATTTTATCTTATATTGAGAGCAAGTACATAGTATGTGATGTTATATTGAGAGCAAGTACTTGATCAAATGTTGTTACATATATCTCCTCTGTAGCAACATATGAGTCATATGTAGAAACATATGGGTCATATGTAGCAACATATGGGTCATATGTAGCGACATATGGGTTATCTGTAGTAACATATGTCTCATATGTAGCAACATATGGGTCATTTGTAGCAACATATGCCTCAAATGGTCAAACCTTGCTACATAAGGGTGATATGTCGCAATATTTGAGGCATTTGTAGCAACAGATGAGTCATCTGTAGCAACATATGTCTCATATGTAGCAACATTTGACTCATATGTTATGTTAAGAACAAGTAAAAATGTTGAAACAGGAGTGCAAAACTACGTTTATTTAGTTTTATTTCCACAACTATGATAATTTTAATGGTTGTACACAACTACATATGAATTTTCCATCCTCCACGGTGTTCTTCTTGGTAATGCTTAAAAATAGAAAAAAAACCACAACAAACAACACGAAGATTAGCTTCCAATTGTTACAACATTTGGTATTCTTCTTCTCCTTCATCACACATTTGTTACTTCTTTTAATATGATTTTCATCATCAATTTCTAACTCCTTATTTCTGTTCGCCAATCTCAGAATAACGAACTTGAATCGAATATCAACATCTTCACGATCCCTCCATCTAAAGAAGTTGCATGCATTCTCCTAAAATACACACCACAAAGAAATTTAAATTTAAAAAAAAAACAAAATAAAGAGAAGTCTCCAGACTAAGATGTAGAAATGTACATACACGATAGCGTGGACAAGACCAAAATCTTCGACCTGAATTGTCCTTCGACCATGAAGTTTGCATTGAAAGTAAGTCTCCATGTTTGCAACAGACTTTCACACCCAACATGGGATCATTTTCAACATTACAAATTTGATTCAATATTGCATTTGACATTATATCAAAAGTAACAAAAACAAACAAAACTTATTCATTAGATCTAGATCTAGAGTACTGATCTATATTTAAAGAACTCAGAAATTCTTACCCAACCTAGTCTATATTTCAAAATTAATGATTTTATTGATTTGAGAATACATGATAGTGCTGAAATTTGATTTAACCAAAGGCCAATCAAATTAGTTGCGTGTTAAAAAACAAAGAACAGAAAAGACTGATGAAATAAAAAACATCATTATATCCTATGCACTCCAGAGATCCGAGATCCATGCGAAGAAAGATAGAGAAGAGAGAGAAAGAGTGAAGAGGAACCGAAGTGAAGTGACAAGGAAGAAAATGAAAATACTATTTTTGAAATGAAAATGAAAGCCCTAATTTATATACATATCCCTTCTATAAATGAAATAATTGGCCGATTGGGCCAGTTTTAGAGTTTGGGCTTGCCTATTTTTAATCGGATGTCCTGGAAGGAACATGGACAGGTTGGGCTTGCTTATGACTTTTATAAAGTAAGTAGTATCACCATCAATAGAGAGGAGTTCAAGCACATAAACTTGGGAAACATTAAACATAAACATAAACATGTCATTGATAGTTGTTAATTGAACTAGTGACATGCAAGGCTAGGCTAGACTACATATCCATATTTACAAGGCATTAACTCTAACAAAAACAACAAAATTTACATCTAAAACGCTCTAACTCATTGATGGTTGATATAATGACATGCAAGGCTAGGCAAGGCTACATATCCATATTTACAAGGCATTAACGCCAACAAAAATAATAAAATTTACATCTAAAACGCTCTAACCCTATACTTCTACTTCAGCCAGCAAAAAAGGATTTGACTGGAGGATCTGGAGTCAACATTGAACGATTAAACCTGGAGGGGCATCACCATTCTTTCTTTGAAGGGTGGTGGATCAGAGCTACCCATGCACTCTGTCACAAGACCACCTACAGAAAAACAAATAACCATAGTTAACTACCCCATACACGCCGTTACAGTAGACATGATGTTATATATAAAGTAAGAAGCCTTACCAAATGATGAAGCTACCCTCCATTAGACAAAGGTCTGACAAAAACAAATAACGAACATCACCCATGCACTGAGAACACATATGAAGAAGACATCATATTAGCTGAGAACAACATAATTACGTTGATCACCCACAACAAGAGCATGCGGAGACTTAAATTTGTCCAAGTTGGTAACATCTTCTCAGGAAAATTTGAGTGTGATAAGAGGAGGAGAGGAGAAAGAATAAAGGGAACCCTAATTAACCCTTTTATAATGAGTGAGAGTGAGTGGAGTGTGTGTTAGCGGAGTATTCTAGAATGATCCGTTACATTACATGTTGAATTAACCCCAAAAAGACCATTTTATGATGTACATATGTTGCCACATATTACATGTCTGTTGTGATTTATCAAATGCGATTTATCAAACAGAACGTGCATATGTTGCCACAGATGACACTTCAAGGATGGTTTAATCGATAAATTGAGCGATTTAGGAATGGGAAAATGTCAAATTTTAGTACTTTGAACCATAATTAAGCAATAAAAATATGTCATAACACTTCAAACAATGATTTACACGGGTGTTATATAACTATCATATGGAGTTACTTGGTCATTGTATGATGAACTAGTGAGATGATAGTCTTTGTAAAAATAATTGATAGAATTGAATGAAGGTTGTTGTATTAGACTATAATTGTGTACTTAGACATGTTGTAGGACTATATATTAGTGTTACATGTTGAATTAGGTGACAATTTAATTGAATTAACCCAAAAAGACCATTTTATGATATACATATGTTGCCACATATTACATGTCTGTTGCGATTTATCAAACAGAACGTGCATATGTTGCCACATATGACACTTTAAGGATTGGTTAATCGATAAATTGAGCGATTTAGGAATGGGAAAATGTCAAATTTTAGTACTTTGAACCATAATTAAGCAAAAATATGTCATAACACTTGAAACAACGATTTACACGGGTGTTATATAACTATCATATGGAGTTACTTGGTCATTGTATGATGAACTAGTGAGATGATAGTCTTTGTAAAAATAATTGATAGAATTGAATGAAGGTTGTTGTATTAGACTATAATTGTGTACTTAGACATGTTGTAGGACTATATATTAGTATTACATGTTGAATTAGGTGACAATTTAATTGAATCAACCCCAAGAAGACCCTTTTACGATATATATATGTTGCCACATATTACATGTCTGTTACGATATATCAAAACAGAACATGTATATGTTGCCACATATGACACTTCAAGGATCGGTTAATCGATAAATTGAGTGATTTAGGAATGGGAAAATGTCAATTTTTTTAGATTAAACATTTTATAAAGAACAAATTCAAAAACAGAACGTGCATATGTTGCCACACATGAAAATTTAATTAATACAGAAATTTAACTACTTCATGTATTTCTAAATCACACCTACATAATTCACAACGAACGTGGAGGCTTTGAACAGTGCAACAAATTGGTCTTTCTCCCAACAAATGAGGTTCTGGCACCCATCCATATAAAGTATATAGCAACTTCTCTCGACATCTTCTGAGTTTTAGTGGAGTCATGTTGGCAATGAACATTATGCCTTCTCGCATGAATTCACCGCCATTGAAGATTGAAATTATGGCAAGCACATAGAATGCACCAATGTGGCCACCGTCTACTGCTTGACTAAGAATTCTCAATCCATTTGAATCGCTATGTTTGAAAAAATCATACTACAGAAAAAATAACACATTTAAAATGCAAAATACATTGATAAAAACGTGTATACATTCGAAAAATATTAAAAATTACCACGCCTTTTCTGTATAAGGCTTCTAAATTCCCCGATGCTCTGCACATTTCCAGGAAAGAAGTGCATCTTCGAACAACTGAACATGGCCATATAAATACAGGAATGCTAAGTAATATTACCTTCTGATATACAGAAGGTTCATTAGCGACTTCATTGAGGACCTTGGAACTGAGAAATCAAATCAAATGGTTAGGAAATCAAATTAAAGAGCGAAAATTGTTTAATACATACATACCTTAATTTAACCCTCATTAAATCTTTTAGGGAGTAGGAAGCAATCCTTTCAACGATATCAATTAGTAGTTCCCTCGGAAGGGATTCAATGTAGTTACTTTTACTCATAGTCATTTTTGAAGATTTCTTATTCTTTCAAGATTTCTTATATAATGCCAGGAAAATGAAATGTGTGAAAAGTTGCAACTTCTGAAGACGAACAGAAGAGAAGAGACACAACTTTTGACTTTTCAAATGAAAGTACTTATTTTTTTGGGAAAAAGGGTAAAATATGAAGAGTTGTAATTAATTTTTTTCTTGAAAGTTGTTCCAATGACAGTAATTATTGATTGATGGTTCACACACCTTACATGTAATTATTTATTAGAAATATATTGGAACATATGCGTTTTCTGTGGTACTCGTAACACATAATTGACATATGTTGTAGCATATGCAATATTATGTTGTAAGATCTAACACATAATTAATATATGTTGGAACATATGTGTTATTCTGTAGTACATGTAAAACATAATTGACATATGTTGGAACATATGCAATATTCTGTTGTAAAATCTAACACATAACTGACATATGTTGGAACATATGCAATATTTTGTTGTAAGTAGCAACACATAATTAAATAAATCACACATGTTATATAAATAACATAACATAAGTTGATTCAAATTAAGATAAGAAGATAAGGAACATCATCCTCAAATAAAAAAGAATATTCATTAAAATTCAACAACACTTATGGAGCATTTCGATTTGGGCATGTAGTTCTTTTGTGGTCAAAGTCCCTACATCCGGAACACTTATTTTTTCTTGTTGGAAATGATTCACCAACTCCACGCCGTCTCTTATATCTCCTTCTTCCAGGTTTGCTTTGATCAACATATGGAGGAAGTATTTCTCTCTCCATGACATCCAAAGGGACAGTCCAAGAATCTTCAGGTGGCACCGGGTGAATTTTCTCACAATATGCTATTATGTTTTTTTTTCACTGAATAATATGGAGAGGAGTACTCATAAATCGGATTTCCAAAATCGGCACCATATTGGGCTCGAAGCGCTACCATGGCATGTGGACAAGGTATTTTTGTCCAAGTCAAAAATTCTACAAGTACAAGTTCTTTGTAGATCCACCATAGCAACATCATCATGACCAGTAACACTGCATTTGTAGTTAGCGATTTGACGAGCCAACAACTTGTTGCCCGCGTTAACATACTTTGATATGTCTTTTTCAATTGAAGGAAAAAATCTATTTGCAGAGTTCACAAGCTCCATACGCCTCTGGTGAAATAAAAGTGCAGATCTCCTGTTTATTTCATCAAATAGAGCGACAATGGGAAATTCTCTTTTAACATCAAACATAGAATTCACCGACTCCACGATGTTTGACGTCATAATGTTATATCTACACAACAAAAAATAAAAATCAATCAAAACACATAAAATTATAATAAAATCAAACGACATGATATAGACAATAATGTACCTATTTCCCTGGCAAAATGCCCTGCTCCATGTGTGGAACCCAATACGTTCAAGAGTTTCAGCCGCCTTTGGTACCAAATCTCTTATTTGATTGAAATGGTCATTGAACTCACATCTATCGTACGCCTTTGCTGCTTTATAAAAATGGGTCACTACCTTTGAATTGTGAAAGTTATTTCGAATATTTTCCCCAAGGTGTCTCATGCAACAACCATAATGAGATGCAGGGTAGATAGTCGAAACCATCTTTCTAATACTTGGATGCCTATCAGAAATAATGCATAACTCATCAGTATCATCTACAAAGCTTCTCATATTTTGAAAAAAATATTCATATGAGACATCGCATTCCTTGTCTACAACACAGAAAGCCACTGGAAATACATGTTTCTCAGCATCTTGATTCACCGCCGATAGCAAAACTCCTTCATACTTGCTTCTCAGGAATGTCCCATCAACGGCTATTTCTTTTCTCATTTCTTGAAAACCAGTTATCCAAGCGACATATGATACAAAGAAGTACTTGAACCTCCCATTTTCATCGAGTGACAATGCCGTCTTGCTTCCTGGATTTGCAACTTCAAGCATATAACGGTACGCATTAAGCACTGCATATTCGTGTTCATGTGTTCCCCTAACATTAGACTTAGCATTCTCCATGCCCTTATAAATCTTCCAATAGCTTACCTTACAACCCAATTATGTGCGGAGTTGATTTGACATGTCTCTTCTGGATGGGCTTTTACCATTGGAAAACCTATTTTCAAAGTACTTACCTATGACTTTTGCCGTGGCATGGGGATTATGGCTTGTAAGATGCTCTGAACCACACGTATGGTACTTTTCATAGATTCTAATGACAAACCTGTCGCTACTTGTAAGTTTCATAGCCCTCAGCCACCAATTGCACTCTGGATATGAACATTTAAAAGAAAACACAGTACAAGAATTGATCACCTTTTTCAGTTTAGAATCTTTTTTCAAGCAAGAAATTTTCAATGAATTTGCCAGTTCTTCCTTGTTCTTGAATGTCATTCCTTTATAAAAACCGATTTCATCATCTCGAACATTATTCACACGTGATGATTGAGAAGAACATGGAGTGTTGCTGCCAACAATAGGTATAGGAGGATTATGGCTCTCAAAGTCCGGCACGTCATCTTTTCCAATTCCAGCATCGTGATTATTCATGTCCGCATCATCAAATTCATCATTTAACATATCTTGTTGGTCTTCTTCTAGATTATGATCCTCCTCGATAGAGTTTTCATCCATGTAGACTCTTAATATGGGCGGTCTCTCTGCTCCTCCCAAATAAACAACCAAACTACGCTGATCAGTTATTTTAAAAGGTAAGACCTTCTCATTATGAAAAATGGGGAATGTAACTCATGACAAGATCTTTCAGTTGACAATTGTATCCACATTTTTCCATGACTAAATTCACAAAATCATCATACAAAATATTTCTTTCGACAGTCATCCCTACCGACCCTCCCCGTTTCTTACCATCCTTTCAACGTCAAATGTATCGATTTTTCTCTCGACCCATTCACCACGACAATCAATCCCTACAAATAATCCCTCCATTTAGTGTACCAGAAGAAATTAATTAAAAATATAATTAGTACTAATGAAGAAATGTGTAAGTCATATGTTGCAACATATGACTATTATGTGGCGACATGTAAGTCATATGTTGCTACATATAACTGATATGTTGTGACAAATAAATCACATGTGGCAACATATGTAAGTTATATGTAGCAACATATGGCTATCTTGTTGGGAAATGTAAGTCATATGTTGTTGCTACATATAGCTATTCTGTTGCGAAACATAAATCACATGTTGTGATAAAATGTATAAGTCATCTGTTGCAACATATATAGCCATCTGTTGGAAACGCGAATGCAAATTATTGAAAAAATTGCGGCTACCCAGATGATGATAAATGATTTCAAAGAACTGTTTAATTTTACTTACCAAAACAATGGTGTGTGAACCCAATCCCTTATGAAGCAATTCCAATTGATACAGAACGAAATTTGGTCCACTGATTAGATTAGCTAAATCTGATTCAAGAAGATGAAAAGAGCTCAAGAAGGACCAGCAGCCAAGACCAACAATGTACAAAAATAAGAAGAAGAAGATGAAGAGAACGGGAAGAAGAAAGGCAAGCAACCAAGCAAGAAGAGAGCAAGAGAGCAAAAACATAGCAGAAGAAGAATAAGAAGAGGAAGTACGGGGGGGGGGGGGGGATGTTTTATTCCCCCCTTTTGGTACAGCTGATGGCTTCCCTCCAATTTTGATTCCCACAAATTGTTAAATTAGGTTTTAGTCATTTACCCTTTTATCCCTCATTTAATTCAATGGACCAAACTGCCAACTTATAAACTTGAGGGCAACTCCACAATCCTTAATCATTAATCACATAATTGTCACATACACTCAATAATTAAGACTTATGTCACCGCCCCTTTATTTTGACACCTTAATGTCACCTTTAATTCAAAGCCCCAAGAAACAAAACTCCAAAGTCTTAATATTATTCATTCATGTATATAGTAATAATAATAATAATAATACTAATATTTGACTAATACGAACTTGTATTGACTCAAAATCTCTGGCCCATTCACTAGTGAACTAGTTTACGCTATTTTAAGTAAATTTATGTTTAATATAGTGATTTTATTCGTGCTTTCTATAGTAATATAACAAGTTTTAGATTAATTTTTTAATGATTTGAGTAGAGATGAAAGTGGCAACTTTTTTGTTGCTCGAGTTATTTAAATAATCAAGTTTGTTCTTTTTAATTTGAATACCTCATATTCTTGAGTAAGGGTTATATACTATTACAGTAAGGAAGACTAGTATAACGGTTGGTTGTAGTAACTGAAATATTAAAGTCGTTAATTTTATTTGTTATATATAATTAATCCTATAAAAAAAGTTTCAAGCTTGTCTGCTTCAATTATTTTTAATGCAGATAAAGAGAAAATTATGCATTCAACAAGAAAAACATTCTGATGGATTCGTTGTCAATTTTTATTAACAGGTCGATCACTATGTTTTTCTTCATAAAACTATGTTTAGTTTGGGAGTTCAAGAAACTTCTTACATTCATTAATTAAATTGTAATAAATTAAGTGATCGTTTTGTATGTAATTCGTGCAATAATGGAATCAGTAACATAAATAGCGACTTGATATTTAAAGATGCAATTCTTCTATAAGTAGAATAACAATAAATTTTACAGATTCAACAAGATTTGTAATTATTTTAGCAGAGAAAAATGTAATTCGATTTTCGTATTAATTGTCTCCAAGAAAAACATTTTGATGGGGAACCTCGTTGTCAATCTTTATTAGCAGGTCGACTACTATATATTTCTCCATAAAATCATGCTTAATTTGAGGGTTCCTCGTCGATAGAGAAACTTCCCACATTCATGAATTAAATTGTAACAAATTAAGTGGCCGCATATATGTAATTTGTTGTAATAATAGAATCAGTATACACAAGCAATGAACTCGTATTTAAATTTGATGCAAATCTTCACTAATCTAGAATAACCTTTGTCGATTATTACAATAAACTCATTAAGTTATGAATTCACGTCTAAAAGAAGGAAAAACAGAAAGAGAAAAATTGAAACAAAAAGAATAAAAATGTATAGGTTAAAAATTTATTATTGTCATGTCTGTATATATGTGTTACTTAAAGTACATTACACATGTTCTTAATGAATAACAGAAATTAACTAATTAGGCGTAAAATAATTGATAATTACAATATTACCTTTCGGTATATTTTCGATCTACTTTCATTAAATAGTTGAATGCATTTTTTTTAAAAAGACAGAAATTTCAATTCGAAGTCAAATATTATTTTTATTGTTATTTGTATCTATATTTAAAATGAAAATCATAAATATCAAAAAATTGAAAGTAATATAATATCTAAATTTCATTTCTTTCATTTTTAAACGTTAATTAGAATAAGAAATGAAGATTTGATCAATGGTTCATATGCAAAATTTTATATTGTATGACTATTAATATGAAAATTGAATTGCAGGTTTCTCTGCTAAAATAACTATTAGCATTATTATATACGTGAAATTTATTGTCAATTTACACTGTTGAAGATTTGCATCAAATTTGAATATCAATTCATTACTTATGTATATTGATTCCGTTACCACAACAAATTACTTATATGATAGTCACTTAATTTATCACAATTAATTCATAAATGCAGAAAGTTTCTATATCAATGAGCAACCCCCTAAACAAAGCATAATTTTATGGAGGAAAATCAAGTGGTTAATCTGCCAATAAGAATTGACTACAAGGTACACCATTAAATGTTTTTCTTAGAGACAATTAATATTAAAATTGAATTGCAAATTTCTCTGCAAAAATAATTACGAATAACAATAATATATATATATATATATATATATATATTAACAGAGTTCGTAATTATTTTTGCAGAGAAATTTGCAATTCAATTTTAATATTAATTGTCTCTAAGAAAAACATTTAATGGTGTACCTTGTAGTCAATTCTTATTGGCAGATTAACCACTTGATTTTCCTCCATAAAATTATGCTTTGTTTAGGGGGTTGCTCATTGATATAGAAACTTTCTGCATTTATGAATTAATTGTGATAAATTAAGTGACTATCATATAAGTAATTTGTTGTGGTAACGGAATCAATATACATAAGTAATGAATTGATATTCAAATTTGATGCAAATCTTCAACAGTGTAAATTGACAATAAATTTCACGTATATAATAATGCTAATAGTTATTTTAGCAGAGAAACCTGCAATTCAATTTTCATATTAATAGTCATACAATATAAAATTTTGCATATGAACCATTGATCAAATCTTCATTTCTTATTCTAATTAACGTTTAAAAATGAAAGAAATGAAATTTAGATATTATATTACTTTCAATTTTTTGATATTTATGATTTTCATTTTAAATATAGATACAAATAACAATAAAAATAATATTTGACTTCGAATTGAAATTTCTGTCTTTTTAAAAAAAATGCATTCAACTATTTAATGAAAGTAGATCGAAAATATACCGAAAGGTAATATTGTAATTATCAATTATTTTACGCCTAATTAGTTAATTTCTGTTATTCATTAAGAACATGTGTAATGTACTTTAAGTAACACATATATACAGACATGACAATAATAAATTTTTAACCTATACATTTTTATTCTTTTTGTTTCAATTTTTCTCTTTCTGTTTTTCCTTCTTTTAGACGTGAATTCATAACTTAATGAGTTTATTGTAATAATCGACAAAGTAAAATAAATCATACATAGATTTTCAGTTGGTCTCTATATTGATTTTCATGTGATGCCCCAGCTTAAGATTAGAAGTCTCACATGGCAAAATACGAGAGAGATGTTGGATATATATATATATATAAATATATATAAGTAAATAGGTCTAATCAACTAGTGACACTTTTTTAAGTCGTGAAGGCCTAGACCCAAAGCGGACAATATCACTAGTTGGCTGAGTCGTTACATTTCCTCTAACGATAAGTTCTTAATTTTTTTATATTACTATTTTAAATTATTGAAAAACTAAAATCAACTTATGTTATTGTGTCTTGCATTTTTGTCTTATACGTTCATTGTTTAGAGTTATTTTAATATTATTTCATTAGTTTTCTATTTGATTATTTTGATATTTTTTTAATTCTTATTGCTTTGTTTGAAATTTGGTGATGATTATGTTGTATGTATTGACTTTTGAATTTTAATTGTTTTCTTAAAAAGGTATTTTAAAATATCTACATAATTGATTTTTCTGCATCTGGTGCCTTGAACCCTTGACCTAGTGGTCAAGAGAAAACTTTTCAACTAGTGAACCACTATGATCAAGAAGGCTGGTTTTGAATTTTAATTATTATATTATTGAATTTGCCTTTTTTTTTTTGCCAAAATTATTTGCTTTTTTTTTTTTGGATAAATGTATTTAACTTTTATGTTTTTCAATTTCCAATTGAATAAAAAGTGGCAGATTTTGAGGGTTATCAAATGATACAAATTTTTTTAAAATTTTACCTAAAACTTTCCTATATAATATGCTTTCCTTGAATGAAACGTGTAACATAAAAGTTTATTGCCATATGGTGATCCAAAAATAAATAAACTTGATTAATATTGTTAACAAATAAATTTTTGTACTTAATTAAGATGGTCAAAGAATCGAAGATGTCTAGTTAAAAAAGCTTATAGGGAAATTACATATGTTTGTTAAAGGACATAAATGTATTATATTAAATGTGATTGTCTAATTGCAAATTATTTTTTACCGAAATGGTTCAACTTCTATTTTATGTGTCCAATAATATTCTTTGTTTCATTCTAGCTAACAAACAAAAGTTAAAAGTATTAAACTTAAATAGGTATTAGATTTGGTGATATACTTTGTTAGCACTTATAAGTTATTTTGTTATATCAATAATAAAAATCAAGGTACATCATTCATTTTAAAGAGAAATTAGGAGCACTAAAGTCTAAACTATTTCATAGAAAGATAGAAATGTCAGGAATATCGGTAAATGGATATTACGATTTGTAAAGTCATATTTATGAGGTTTTGTACGTGTAAAGTCATATAGTGCGTCAAGTGGACCGTATATATATATATGTATATTTAATCAGTTTTTAAAATTTTGTATGTATATATTAACTTTTGACCCCTAACACAAGTGTGACCCTTGGTCGAGTGGTGAAGAGGGTTCAATTTTCCCAACCAACCCGAGTTTGAATTCCCTGTTGCCACATTTTAGTATTATTTTTTATATCTTGAACCCACTTCGTGAAAATTATATATATATATATATATATATATATATATATTTATGAGGTTTTGATAAAACTTTTGCCTATATTTTGCTAGAGAATTTCATGTGAGTTTTTTTAGATCAATTATATGTACTTTTCATTGCACGTTTGGTGACAATTATATGTAACACTTCATTTTAGTAATCATAAACAAATCAGCATTTTTTAGTGTTTTAGAATAAAATAACACTTGTGAACAAAGAAATAGCTGGATACTCAACAGGAGAATATTTAAAATATTTTTTGTATTTATATTATATTAAAAGTATAAAGGTCTTTAAAAATATTAATTGAACGATATATGCTTTATTAAGAGACTCTATAATAGATAAAGTTATCATTTATTACAATTAATTATTTAATTATCTTTATAATATTGACTCCTACAATATATAATACGTGTACAATTAAAAATTCCTAAAATATGAAAAGAATCATGACAAAATATATATATTTTTATTACAACTTAATTTGAATGGGAAAAAAATAGAAGTCTATAAAAAGAAGAAAATTAAACTTTGAGCATAGAGAACAAAATCTAAAAAAAAATTCTCAAAATTTGGCTTCTACAGGAAAAACAAAAAATGTATATAAAGGAAGAAAATTTAAAGTTGAACACGTAAAAAACAAGACAAAGAAAAACACATTTCAAAACTTGGTTTGAACACAAAAAAATAATAGATGTACATAAAAGGAAAAAAATTAAAGGCCCAATATAAAAAAGAATTGATTTCTTAAATGGTCACTCAAGTTTTGATAATTATTTTCAAATACTATCATTTTTCTTTCATTTAGGACAAACATTTTATTTAACTATCACTATTTTCTTTAGGCATGCCTTTTCTTTAAAAAGATACTTCCTCCATCTCTTTTTACTTGTCAAATTTTGACTTAACACAGCTATTAAGAAAACATAGATTGGTATAGTAAGCTTAGCATTTTACGCCTATTAATTGATAGTATCCCAAATATATTTGTTCACTATATTTTTTAAAGACATTAACTCAATATTAATTAGATTGAAGGTATAATAGGAAAAAACAAAATTGTCCTTTGTTAATTGTCAAAAATGATAAGTAAAAATGGACAACAGTTTATGAAATATTTGACAAGTAAATAAAAACGAAGGCAGTATTTAACACTTTAAAAGCCTCATTCTCTAATGTCATGCCATTTAAGCCTCCTTTTTTTGTTTCTTCATAATAGACTTAATTCAAATTCATTTAACCAAAACTGTAATCTTGTTCTTTGTTTTTTTAAATAGAGTAGTCTAAAAGAAGAAATTTGCATGCTTGGGAATATTTTTCTATACTTAAACTCTATATAATTTTCTTAAATAGTGACTCAGGTTTTGAAAACTACTTATACAAATTACTTTATTTTTTAAAAACAATAATATCACTCAACTATTTTTATTTTTCTATTAAAAACTAATACCTTAAAAGTTTTTTTCTATTTTAGTTGACATGCGATGTCATTAAGCCATCATTTTTAAAAATTAGACCTATTTAACTCATCAAATTTATCTCTCTAAAAAATTATAAATTACGTGATAATTTATGAAAATTATACAAAGAAACACAAATAATCTAATTTTCTGCAGTTTCTATTTCCAAATAAAATTCAATGAATTTTTTTATGTAATTATTACCTTAGGATTTTCAAAATCCCTAAGTAAATTATCTGAAAATTTTAAGCAAGTAATTTTTCACAAACATATTCAAATAAATCCGTAAAGTTGACACAGAGAAAAAATGGTAAAAAAAAAAGAGGAAAATTATTATTTAACTTTTATTTCCAATTTCATCTTTAATTTTTATTCTTTTGTGAATATTATATTATAATTATTTTATTATACAATTAAATATCAATATATATTCTTATCTGATCCAAAATTCATAAAACACATCCCAAACAATTAAACATCAATGTAACAATTGGTTGAGTTGTCTATGAGTTCAATAACACACATTATACGAAATAATATGCTCAATTCATAGGCGAATTCAAAATTTCGAGATGATGGGTGTACTATTATGAAAATATTGATTTAATATATAAATTTGATCGGTTGACATTGAGGTTCTTATACTAAAAATCGTTAAATTATTAAATTACAGGTCCAAAATTAGTTCTTATTTATTCAAATAGTGTGTGTGCATGTGTGTGTATATATATAAGAAATATCTTTACCTAGCTACAAAATGTAATTTTTCGAGGAAGGAGTGCTATCAATAACCACTTAGAGAGGTTTTAACTAATTTTAGAAAGAAAAATAAGACAAGATAGATATAAGATTCAAATTTTTAACCTCAATTAGAGAGGTGCACCAGATCATCACTGCATTACATATGATCCTTTGAGTGTGAGTTCACACATTTATATTTAAATATTTTTTTTAAAAAAATATAACACTACTATATATGATTTAAGAGGGAAGCATCAATTCTCTGAACCCGCGACCCCTTCTGAATATGCCCATGATGCTCATTAATATGTATTACATTATTATGTTCATATATAATATAGTTCATTTTTTCTTTACGTAATCTTTTAGAGTGTGTTATTGTGTATCAATACCAATATAATTTTGACTTTTGATATAATAATATTGATAACAAAATTTTCTTTGCTCCATTTTAGTTTTGTCCTTCAATTATTTGTGTAATTACGAATTATCATATTCCTCTTTAAATATTTATTTTTATTTTAAAAATTAACGTTAGTTTTAAAAAGTTTAATAATAAAACAAACACAATATATATATATATATTAACTTACGTGATATACATGTGTATTCCATGATATATTGAAAGGTCAAACAGATCATTTTGAAACATTCATCATTGAATTGCCATCTGTTTTAGCAACTACATTTAATAAAAACTAAAGGAAAATAAAGAAAAAGGTGATAGTATATTTTCATTTATATATAGTTTATCTTTTAACTCATTTTATGTATAGAAGAACTTATACACTTGGCTATCCTTCATTGTGACTAAAATATATAAAGATGTTAAACAAAACAATCTTAGATTATGCAAGACAATCCCACAACTAAATTTCATTATTGATAGAAGATAAACTATTAACATCGAAAAAAGTCGCCAAAAATCAAGTTTTCTAGCTCCCAAAAACATGAAAAGAACAATGAAATCATGTAGGAATTTCTAAAACTATCTCAGAAATTTAATGTGAACGCGACAACCCAATCGTGAAGGTAAAGTACAATCCTGCCCTAATCCCCAATTCGGCTGACCCTTTTTTCGCGAACGCGAGATGTAGGCTCCATCACCCTTCTCAACTACTTTATTTGTTTCTTCTTTGGTCGATTATCACAGATCCACGAGGAGTTCATATCTCTATTGAATAATTCATTTTTTTGTTTGTTAATCATAGCCAACAATGTCTCCACCTTTTTCAAATGAGTCTCAATTTTCTCTAAATGGTTCCTCAACCATGCTTTCCTAAACATAATTAGGTTTAGTGCTATAAAATTTTGCTAAACGACGACTTGACAAGTAAACTACAATTAATAGTATTATCACAAAAGAAAAATCAGCTTATAATTGTTCTTAACGAATTTATATTTGAAAACGATTAAAATAGCATCATTATTTAAGGAAACATACTTTCGAAATAAATTGAAAAGAAAAAAACTAAAAAGAAAGACCATAAATTATTTTCGAGGAAAAATGTGACCTTTGTTTGTAAAAGTGTTACTAAAGATTCAAACATTAGAAATAATTGGAGATGGATATTTCGAATTTTAGTCCGGATTCCCACATAAAATTTAAGTAATTTATTAGAATAATTGCGGTACTTTCTAAATAATCTAGGGAAGGATGTATAAGTTGGTTCACTAGTACTCTAAATAATCCAAGGAGGGCTGCATGGGTTCAATAGTACTTTACATAACCCCTTCATGCACTCAACGCTCATCAAGTCTAGTACCAAAACTCAATCCATCAAAATTACAACCCAGTCTATCAATACCAGAAGTACCAAAACCGATCCATACATAACACAATCCATCAAAACTACCATCAAATCAATCAAACGCAGAAGTCTATCAAACTCAAAAGAAATATCTTGCCCACTGGAATCCAACATAGGCGACTGACATGCATATGTATCTTGTGCCTGCATAGGATATACGATTAGTAACTTACGAGTAAATTGCAAGAAATCATTAACTTTACCCACAAAAAATCTTAGAACAAAACCAAGGAGATCAACAACCACAAATCCATGTAATTCTAACCAGTGAGATCCGGGGAAGGTAGTGTAACACCTCGTACTTTGAAAACGGTTAAAGAGGGGTTCGTACAAGTCACCCATCAATTTTAAGTTTTGAGTCAACTTCAAACGATCATATCTCTCGGAACATAAAGAATTAGGTGGCACTTGACCTATCAAAGGTCTGTGAGTCCTCTTTCCAATGCAGTCAAGTTTTCTTAATTTTGAGCTCAGAGTAAAAGGTTATGCTAGTTTTGGTGAAGCCTCTCCTTTAAGGCAACTCAAATCATTTTTAGTGGGGTAGTTTATCTTTCCCATCCCTTCTAAGCCTAGCCACGTTTTTCTTCACCCAATCAAGGGTCTAATTAGTGTTAAACCATCTTTTCACGTTCTTTAACACTTAGAGAAATTAGAGCAAGGTTCCAAGAGGAGAAAAAGCTAGGTTTCAGGCGTTCTTCAAAAATTCCAACGATTTTTCCCAAGAACCTTTGTTCTTTTAGGTATGTAAGGCTTCTCACAGTGTTGAAATTGTTCTTCCTCACGCCCTACATTAGTCAAGAAATCGTTACATCTAAAAGATCCATTCGTAGTTCTTGATATTAAATTCGGTTATTTATCAATTGAGGTTTTGTTTCTTTTGTTTGTGAATCTTATGGTGTTGTTCATGATTAGTATCACATGAACCCTATTAATTTGTTAAATTTATGTTTTCCAAAGGAATTGTATGAAAGTTCTCATGTAATGATTTTGGGTTGAGAATCAAGAAGAGTTTAGGAGAAAATTTTCAATTCTAAACTAATTTGGGGTCCTGATTTAAGCTTGAAAATTCGTCGGGTTGTCGGGAGGGGCCTGAGGTGGCACGCCATGACAACGCCCAGGTTGAACTTCATTAGTTTAGGGCTTGGGGTGGCGCACCAGTAGTATGCCAAGGCCTGACTTCTGAAGCTGAAGGTCTGGCGCCCTGCGCTAGTAGTACGCCAGGGGTCGCTGAGCCAACCTCTCATTGTTTCATCCGACGCGTGTTCCTTTAAGTTGTGGCCACGTTTCCCTTCTCTATATTAACTCCTATAGTATCCATTCACCTTTGAAAATTTTGACATATCCTAATCACATGTCTTAATGCACATTCAAAACTAAAAGGAGTTTAAGAGAAAAGTTCAAGAGTTTTTATTGAGTTGATTTGTTCATGTCTATATTTCAACATGAACCCTATTATTTGAGTATTCATTGAGTTATTGTTGAGAATATTTTAATTGAACAATTATCTTAAATTGGTTTTCTGAGAAAGTAAAGAGGAGTTTTGAGGAAAGTTTAAAGAGACATTTTGAGTAAAATTTAAGGGAACTATCGATCCCCAAATTCATCATTTTTACATTAAGAAAAGAGAAATTTTGATTTCCAAATGAGTAATGAATTCGGAGTTATTTCGGAGCAGTTACCTTTTTAAGAGGATATTTTGAGCAATTACCTCAAATTAAGAAAAAATATGTTTTATAAATTTGAGCATGAGTATATATTTATTGGGAGTAGTTATGAGCACCGATATGAGGATGAGTTCAGACAACTAACATTCGTCATAAACCATGTAGTGAACATGGATAAAGGATCATACTTTTTTGATTATTCCTTATTGCTTTGGAGTAGAACTTTAGTGGATCCAGTTAGTTGAGGTGCTCTATACTTCGACAAGGTATATGACAGTTCTGGAAACGTGGGCAAGATGTTGTATCATCACATAGCTCAAAGTGATGGTTGTCGAAAAGAGTAGTTTTATTGTATTTTTAAATACATCCTTGAGTTAATATCTTTTATTTATTAAGCTTTAGACATTTCATCTTTTGTTATTGCTTTTGTATTGAGTTGAGTTTAGGTGAATATTCTTCCAGTCTTATCAGTTCAGTTATCTATGCATTCAGTTTTCTTTACATACTCGTATATTCAATGTACTGATTTCATTCGACTTGAATCTTATTATTATTATGCAGATACATGTATTTAGGATTGTTACGCCTCGATCCTACACCCTAGGCGGGACTGGCACTCGAGAGCCATTGTTGGCCCCAAGTGAACCCTTGGCCTAGCTTACTTACTCATCGGAAGACTTAAACATAAGAATATAATCTCAAATGATGAACTCATGAAATAACTTAGAATGTCTTAGAAGAAATATTCAACTAGCCAAGATGACAACTCAAGTCTCAAAACATAAGCCAATAACAAAATAGTGATAAATGAATCAAAACTAACTGTCTATCAATGAAGCCTCTAAAACTGGGAGGGATGTCACGTCAAGACCCCTGATCATCCTAACAGCTGCAAACTACTAAAGCAATGTAAATAGGGGTCCTCCGAAAAGTAAGAAGGCTCACCACAAGACTCTGAATGCTCAAGTGGATCAACGAAGCACTGGATGATGATCATGGTTACCTTTATCTACATCATAAAAAGATGCAGGCCAAAAGGCATCAGTACATTGAATGTACGAGCATGCGTGGGGAATACTAAACAAGACATAAGCTTGAAAGGAACCGAAAGAACAAACCTGGTCTCAACTGAACTGAACTCATTTCAATATAAAGCAATAATGTAAATTCAATATAAAGAAAAGCTTTTAAAACATGAATGACCACTCTGTGTATTTATAAATACCATAGTAACTATGAATGTATGCAAAGATATGATGTAAACTCTGGAATGTATAAAAGAATACAATTTACTTTTGTGTATATAAGAATACAAAATACTTTTTGTGTATATAAGAATACAAATACTTCTGTGTATATAAGAATACAAAATACTTCTGTGTATATAAGAATACAAAATACTTCTGTGTATATAAGAATACAAAATACTTCTGTGTATATAAGAATACAAAATACTTCTGTGTATATAAGAATACAAAATACTTCTGTGTATATAAGAATACAAAATACTTCTGTGTATATAAGAATACAAAATACTTCTGTGTATATAAGAATACAAAATACTTCTGTGTATATAAGAATACAAAATACTTCTGTGTATATAAGAATACAAAATACTTCTGTGTATATAAGAATACAAAATACTTCTGTGTATATAAGAATACAAAATACTTCTGTGTATATAAGAATACAAAATACTTCTGTGTATATAAGAATACAAAATACTTCTGTGTATATAAGAATACAAAATACTTTTGTGGGAGTTTCTCTAATCGACAACCATCACTT
>NW_006238927.1:1857048-1859101 GCF_000226075.1 Solanum tuberosum | reverse complement strand
TACTCTTTACTCAACTCAAACTCAAGTCTTAAAACAAAGTTAAAACGTTTGTAAAAGAATTTTGGAAAACTCTATGAACTTCTCTTGACTTGACTTGACTCTAACTTTCCTTGAATTTGAATATATGGATTCAAGGATTGTGATTTGTGATAGGAAAGATCTCATAATGTTTGAGAGTGCTTTTAGATAGTTAAACATGAGAAACGATTGAGATATCACTGTCTCAAAGCAAGTCCGTGACGCGGAGATGCATTTAAATATTTGGTCGCAAAATAAATTTTGAGGCAGAATGGTGTGTGACCGCTCCGCTGTTGCAGACGTGTTTCCCAGATTCACCTGACTTTTTCCTTCTTAGTTTTCTAACCCCAATTCGCCTAAATTTGATTCCTTCTTCTCAAATTCTCTTTAGATTCAGATGCCCAGTATATGTACACAAGAACCTAACTCAAAACAAACTCTATAAATCAACGCAATAATCTCAAGAACTCCTCAATCTCAGCCCAATTCAAGAACGAAAACAAATTCAAGAACACGTATCAAGAACATCAAACTTGCAACCTTTTTAGGATGAATTCATACTGAATTAACCATGTTAGGCGCGTGAGTGAACGAATCCAACACTATGTGAACTCACATACCTCGTAGGATTGAATCCTTGGCGAAATCCACAACTAAACTCGCAAGAACTTGACAAATCTTGAGATTTTCTTCTCCTTTCCTCTTTTTTTCTCTTCTCTTAAAGCCCTAGAGTAATTCTCAATTGCGTAAACTAAACTAACTCATTTTAGACCCCAAATAATTTACTAAATTTAATTAATTGGGTTTTAAAAACACCATAATACCCCTCAAAAATCCGGTTTTGACTTTCCTTATCTAGACAACCCAACTTCAAATGGGCATATCTCACTCATACGAACTCGAAATCGCGCAAACTCTGCAACGTTGGAAAGAAAATTCAAAGATATTCCCTATGGTATCTTGTAGAACACCTAACTCATCCTTAGCTAGGAGTTATGGTCGTTTAAAGTTGACCGAAAACTGATACTTAACTTAATTTTGTCAAATTTCCAAATTTTCATTCTTTCAAAAAATGACTCTTTCTAATTCTAGCTCTTTCTAGTTGCGGGGTGTTACAATATCTCCCCCTTGCGAACATTCGTCCTCAAATGAGATCAATCTTAGCAGGCTAAGGGTGTAACATCTAACATTCAGCTCAAACACCCAACAAGCAAATCTAACACATCAAGCATAAAAAATTAAAGAGCACTAAGAAGAGAATTAGTACCTTGGTCTGGTTTTCCTCCGGGCTCAAAGAGATGTGGATATCTCTTCTTCATATCCTCCTCAACTGCCTAAGTAGCTTCCCCAACAAATTGATTCTTTGACTGATGCTACTTCTTTGGTCCTCAACTTGCGAACCTGACGGTCTAGAATCTGAACAGGGATCTCCTCATAAGACAAGCTATACTTGATATCGATATCTTCAGTTGGTATGATAAGTGAAGGATCTCCTATTCACTTCTTCAACATGGAAATATGAAATACTGGATGGACCGCTGATAACTCTTGTGGTAGCTCCAACTCATAAGCTACATCACCAATCCTTTTGGATATTCTGTAAGGACCAACATATTGGGGACTAAGTTTCCCCTTCCTACCAAATCTCATAACACCCTTCATGGGTGAAACTTTCAAGTAGACCCAATCATCGACTTCAAACTCTATCTCCTTTCTCCTAACATCAGTATAGGATTTCTGATGACTCTGCGCTGTTTTCAACCTCTCTTGAATAACTTTCACTTTCTCTATAACTTGATGAACTAAGTTTGGTCCTATCAACTCAGCTGACCAACTTCAAACCATCCAATAGGAGATCTGTATCTTCTCCCCTAGAGAGCTTTATACTGAGCCATTTGGATGCTAGAATGGTAACTATTGTTGTAAGAAAACTCAATGAGAGGTAGGTGATTATCCCAATTACCCTTGAAATCAATCAGTCTGCTTGACCATTTGTCTGCGGATGGAAAGCAGTACTTAAGTTCACCTTTGAACC
>NW_006238927.1:1856520-1857033 GCF_000226075.1 Solanum tuberosum | reverse complement strand
TGGAATGACTTCCAAAACTGTGCAGTAAATTGCGCATCTCCTTTTGAAATAATCGAAACTGGCACCTGAAGTCTAACCACCTCTTGAAGATACAACTTGGCATAATCCTCTGTTGTATGGGTAGTCTTTACCGGCAAAAAGTGGGCTGACTTTGTCATTTTATCGACAATCACCCAAATAGAATCATGTTGCCTGCGAGACCGTGACAACCTGATAATGAAATACATATTGATCATCTCCCACTTCCATTCCGAAAGTTCTATATTCTGAGCCATACCACCTGGACTTTGGTGCTCTACTTTAACTTGTTGGCAATTTGGGCATTTAACAACGAACTCATTAATACCTATCTTCATACTATTCTACCAGTATACATCTCTCAAGTCATGATACATCTTTTTGGAACCCATATGAATAGAATATCTGGAGATATGAGCTTCTTCCATGATCCTCTCTTGGAGTTCATCCACCCTTGGTACACACAATCTACCTTGATACCTCAATACACCATCT
>NW_006238927.1:1833083-1856512 GCF_000226075.1 Solanum tuberosum | reverse complement strand
AAAAGCCATTACTTTTTGCTTATGAATATTTGTCGTCAATTCAAGCAAAATAGGATATTGGTCTTGCTTCTCTTTCAGTTCTGACACTAATGATGATTCAGCCCCATTAAAGGCAAATGTTCATAAGCAAAAAATAATGGCTTTTGAACAAGGGGGAGATGGTGTATTGAGGTATCAAGGTAGATTGTGTGTACCAAGGGTGGATGAACTCCAAGAGAGGATCATGGAGGAAGATCATAGCTCCAGATATTCTATCCATCCGCGTTCCACAAAAATGTATCGTGATTTGAGAGAAGTTTATTGGTGGAGTAGTATGAAGAAGGGCATTACAAAATTTGTTGCTAAGTGTACGAATTGCCAACAAGTTAGAGTATCAAAGGCCCGATGGTATGACCCAAAATATAGAACTTCTAGAATAGAAGTGGGAGATGATCAATATGGACTTTATCAAAGGTTTACCAAGGTCTCGGAGGCAGCATGATTCTATTTGGGTGATTGTTGATACAATGACAAAACCAACCCACTTTTTGCCGGTAAAGACTATCCATTCAGAAGAAGATTATGCTAAGCTGTATATTTAAGAGGTAGTTAGGCTTCATGGGGTTCCAGTATCGATTATTTCAGACAGAGGTGCGCAATTTACTGTACAGTTCTGGAAATATTTTCAGAAAGGCTTGGGTTCAAAGGTGAACTTAAGTACTGCTTTTCATCCTTAGATAGATGGTCAAGAAGATCGCACTATTCAGACATTAGAGGATATATTGAGGGCTTGTGTGATCAATTTCAAAGGAAATTCGGATGATCACCTACCGCTCTTTGAGTTTGCTTACAACAATAGTTACAACTCTAGCATCCAAATGGCTCCTTATGAAGCTCTTTATGGGAGAAGATGCAGATATGCTATTCGATGGTTTGAAGTTGGTGAAGCTAGGTTGATAGGACAAGACTTAGTTCATCAAGCTATGGACAAAGTGAAAGTTATTCAAGAGAGGTTGAAAATAACGTAGAGTCGTCAGAAACCCTACACTGATGTTAGCAGAAAGGAGTTAGAGTTTGAAGTAGATAGTTGGGTATACCTGAAGGTTTCACCCATGAAGGGTGTTATGAGATTTGGTAAGAAGGGGAAGCTTAGTCCCCGGTATATTGGTCATTATAGAATATCCAAGAGGATTGACAATGTAGCTTATGAGTTAGAGCTACCCCAAGAGTTAACAGCGGTTCATCCAGTATTTCATATTTTCATGTTGAAGAAGTGCATGGGGAGATCCTTCACTTATCATACCAACTGAAGATATTAGTATCAAGGATACCTTATCTTATGAAGAGATTCCGGTTCAGATTCTAGATCGCCAAGTCCGCAAGTTGAGGACTAAGGAAGTAGCATCAGTCAAAGTTCTTTGGAGAAATCAGTTTGTTGAGGAAGCTACTTGGGATCCAGACCGAGGTACTAATTCTCTTCTTAGTACTTTTTAAATTTATATACTTGAAGTGTTAGATTGTTTGTTGGGTGTTTGAGCTGAATGTTGGATGTTACACCCTTAGCCTACTAAGAGTAATCTCATTTGAGGATGATGTTCCCAAGGGGGATATATTCTAACACCTCACTATTTGAAAGAACTAGAAAGAGCTAGAATTAGAAAGAGTCGTTTTTAGAAAGAATGAAAATCTGGAAAATTGGTTAAGTTATGTTAAGTTTGATTTTTTGGTCAACTTCAAACAACCATAAATCCTATCTCACTATGAGTTAGGTCTTCTTCAAGATTCCGTAGGAAATATATTTTAATTATCTTTCTAATGCCACCGATATTTCTCAATTCCGAGTTTTTGTGAGTGAGATATGTTTATTTGAAGTTGGGCTGTCTTGATAAGGAAAGTCAAAACCGGATTTTGGAAGGGTATTTTGGTCTTTTCCATACCTAATTAATTTATTTCATGTTTAGGAGTTTAATTGGGGTCTAATCAGAATTAGATCAGTTTACGCATTTACCAAAACACACTAGGGCTTGGAGAAAAGAGAAAAGAGGAGAAAGGAGAAGAAAGTTCAAGATTCTTCAAGATCGTGTGAGTTGGCTTGTGTATTTCGCCAAGGATTCAATCCTACGAGGTATGTGAGATCACATAGCGTTGGGTTAGTTCACCCACATGTCAATCATGATTTATTTCAACGTATTGTCATTCTTGAAATTAGAGGAATTGAGTTCTTGATGGATTTTTATTGAAGTTTCTATTGGGTTCTTGATTGTTGAGTTGATGAGAAGTTCTTGAGTTTGATTCATGAAATTAGATGTCGTTTTGAGTAGATTCTTGTATATTTTGGTTATGTTGTCGAATCTAAGTGTTTAGGGGAAAGACCCAATTGAATCTAGAGGGTTTAGAGTTGAAACATGACCGAGGAAATTTGTCAAAAACTGGGAATGGGGGTGGGACACCGCACCAGTCAGAGTGCCCCAGATAAGTTTCTGAAGTTCAGGCTCTGGGGTGCCGTGCCAACTAGATCTCCCCAACCCAGTTTCTGTTGTTTAGCCTCTGGCACCCCGTGCCATTCAGAGCGCCAGTGACGCCATGTCTTCTATTTCCCCCCCTTCTTTTCGTACTAGTTCCCTTAAAACGTACCCATGTTTCCTAGTTGATTTTTACACTCTAAGGTATGTCTAAACAACATGATATTATCAATAACATGAGATCATGAGCCTAGAATCCATAATTCAATTCAAGGAAAGTTAAGAGTCAAGTAAAGAGAAGTTCATAGAGTTTTCCAAAAGTCTTTTACAAATGTTTTAACTATGTTTTAAGACTTGAGTTTTGAGTTGAGCAAAGAGTAAAGAGTAAAGATTGAGGTTCATTTCTTCAAAGAGTATATGGGGACTATGTATTCCCAAAGAGTCTAAAATATTTTCACATATAAACAAGAAAGGAAACTGAGATTTTCGAAGAGCCTTTGAACTAGTTTTTAGTAAAGAGTAAATAGTTTCACAATTAAGCAAGAGAGGAAGCTTTGATTTCCAAGATAGCCTTGGAGCTAAGTTTTGAGCAATTATCTCAAACCACATAAAGAAGTTATGTTTTTAAGCATAAGAGCTAGTATTATATTTTGGGAGTAGTATTGAACACCGATATGGGGGAGAGTTCAGACAACTCCCAACCCCCATAAACCATGTAGCCACCATGGGTAGAAAAGGGGTCATACTGTTTAGATGATTCCTTAATGCTTTTAGCATATACTAGTGGATCCACTTTGTAGTCAGGTTCTATACCCTCGGAAAGGTATAGGACGGCCTTGGCAGCGTGAGGCAAAACGTTGTATTAGCTCAATAGCTCTTAAGTGATGGTTGTCGGTTAGAGAAACTCCCATAGCAGTATTTTGTATTTTTATATACATTTCAGAGTTTATATTGTATCTTTGCATACACAGAGTATTATTGTATTTCTAAATACACCGAGTATATTGAAATGTATTCAGTTCAGTTAAATTAAGACCATGTTTGTTCTTTCAGTTCCTTTCAAGCATATGTCTTGTTTTAGCATTCCCATCGCATGCTCGTACATTTAATGTACTGACACCATTTGGTCTGCATCATTTTATGATGCAGATACAGGTAACCAGGATCAGTATCCAACACATCGTTGATTGTAGTTGAACTCCAGAGTTGTTGGTGAGCCTCCTTGCTTCCGGAGGATCCCTTTTATTGCTTTCAATATTTTACTTCATTAGGATGTCGTGGGTCTTGTCCCTACATCCATCTCAGTTATTAGAGGCTTCATAGATAGATAGTCAGTTAGTACATTTGTCTTTACTTTGTTATTGGCTTATGTTTTGAGACTTGAGTTGCCATCTTGGTTAGTTGAATGTTCTTTTAAACATTTTATGTTTACTTCATGAGTTCATCATTTGAGATTATATTCTTTTGTTTAAGTCTTCTACTGAGTAGTAAGCTAAGCCAAGGGTTCGCTTGGGGCCAGCAATGGTTCTCGAGTGCCGGTCCCGCCCAGGGTGTAGGCTCGAAGCGTGACACTAAAGGTGACTACCCTTGATCTCTATATGTTAAGTATATGAGGTGATTTCCCATACCCCATAGAATTGAACAAGAGGTGATTCCCCACGTTCGTATTGTTATAATGGACATGGAGTACCCATGATCCTTATGAAATGATGTGGAGGCGAGTACCCGTGCCATATGATGTAATCGTGGAGGGGAGTACCCATGATCTTAAAGTAAGTAAGGCAAGAGGAAAATACCCATTAGCCTTTATGAGTTAGGAAAAGAGGAAAATCCCCATGTCTTTAAAAGTAAGTATGAATAATGTGATTACGTTATGAATATTATTAGCTTGGAGTGTTGCTAGATATGCCTTCCATGAGGTAAGCTTGACTAGAGGCGGATGACTTAAGTCTTGGATAAGGTTAAGTGAGGTTACTTAAGGAAGTAGTCCTCTTTTTTTATGATGCTTAATATGTCTTGATTATGCTTTTGGAATATGTATTATATTGACTAATGCCTATGTTATGCGTATGTTTATGTTGTTTATGCAAGCTATCATATTTAGTACATTCTTGTACTAACGCATACTCTTGCCTACATTTCTTAACAAAATGTAGGGTCCCCTGATCTTGATGCACATACTTGTGGCTAGGTTCTTAGTTGATCAAGGAAGTCAAGATTTGGTGAGTCCTCATAGCATTTGAGGATTGGATCACCCCTTTCTCCTTTATGTATTTCTTTTCATGTTGGACTATTGTATGAGCTGCGTCCCAAGATTTTATCTCTCATGTCAGATGGTTTGAGACAATGATATTAGACTTCCGCTTGTTTTATGAAAGGCATTGATTGTTGGAATTTTTTTTACGTTTCCGCACCTTTTCTATTACTTTATGTTATGATATACTAAGTGGCTTGTATGAGGCCTCTCGGGGTCTTATACGCCTTGTTACATCTAGGGGGTACCACTAGGTCGTGATAAACTTGGTATCATAGCACAAGGTTTAGAATAGTTCTAAGATGTCTCAAACCACGTTTAGTAGAGTCTTGTTCATAAGTGTGAAGCGCACCAAATTTATGAATGAGAGGGTATTAGATGTTTAGGAAACTTCACTTCTTCACTTCTCTAAGTCGTGCGATGGATTTTAACTCTATAAGTCTTTCTTCCAATCCGTGCCCGATGGTTTTAAAGATATGACTACTAGAAGAGATGCTCGAAGGATGGAGGGAGACAATGTTGATCAAGAGGTTCCTCCACAGGTTCCTCCCGAAGCTCCTCCTCAAGCACCGATTGACTCATTGGCTGAGAATGTAACAAATACGGAGTTTAGGTCGGCTTTCCATGTGTTGGCTCAATCTGTGATGGCACAAGACAATAGAGAGGTGGGAGTCCCCGTGAACCCAAATGTGGGTATGACTGTGTCAAGAGTGAGGGATTTTACAAGGATGAACCTTTCGGAATTTTATAGCTCCAAAGTTGCGGAAGACCCTGAAGAGTTTATCAACGAGGTTTACAAGGTACTTGCTATCATGGGAGTGACTCTGGTAGAGAAGACGAAATTGACCGCTTATCAACTCAAAGGGGTTGCTCAAATTTGGTTCAATCAGTGGAAGGAAGCAAGGCTAGTGGAAGCGGGTCTCATAGAATAAGAGAGGTTCAAAAGTGCTTTTCTTGATAGATTCTTCCCTCTTGAGATGAGAGAGGCCAAAGTACTTGAGTTCATTAATCTTATGCAAGTAAATATGAGTGTAAGGGAGTGTGCCTTGAGGTTCACTCAATTGTCCAAATATGCTCCTTCTATTGTGGCGGATCATAGGGCTAAGATGAGTAAGTTTGTATCGGGTCTGTCTGACATGGTAGTCAAGGAGTGACGCACTGCTATGCTTGTCCATGACATGGACATTTCTCGCCTTGTGGTGCATACCAAATAAATTGGGGAAGAAAAGCTCAAGGAAAGATCTAGAGAGGCAAAGAGAGCAAGAAATGGATAATGGTAACTATTCACATTCTAGGTCCGATGGATGGGGTCGTTCAAGGTTTTTGGCAAAACTTTTCTGGGCAAGGTTCTTCTAGTGATCCTTTAAGGCCTAACAATGAGAGGGTGTCTAACCCAAAACCTCAAGGAGATGGTAATAGGCCTTTAATGCCTACTTGTGCTAAATGTGGGAGAAATCATGAAGGGAAGTGTGTAGCGGGTTCCAATGCTTGTTTTGGACGTGGGACGACGGATCACAAAATAAGGAATTGTCCTTTGGTTGCTAAGAATGATGGAGATGGTCGTTGTAGGGCTCAACCCTATCCTTCATCCGGTCCAAATGGTTCGGGTGCGAATGCTTCTAAGCAAAACCATTTATATGCACTCCAGACTAGAGGTGATCAAGAGAGTTACCCGGATGTGGTGACCGGTATGTTAAGAGTTTTTCAACTTGATGTATATGCTTTACTTGATCCCGGTGCTACTTTGTCTTTTGTGACTCCCTATGTAGCCATGAGATTTGATATGCTTCCCGATGTCTTGTTAGAACCTTTTTCTGTTTCTACCTCTTCTACCCCTATTGGTGATTTTGTTGTAGCTAAAAGGGTCTATAGAAGATGTCTCGTTTCCTTATCCCATAGAGTTACTTTAGTAGATTTGGTAGAGCTTGACATGATATATTTTGATGTCATCCTTACGATGGATTGGCTACATTCCTTTTATGCTTCTATAGAGTGTAGAACCCGTGTAGTCAAATTTCAATTCCCAAATGAGCCTATCCTAGAGTGGAAGGGGGAAATTCTAGTCTAGAGGAAAATTTGTTTCTTACATTAAAGCTAGAAAAATGATCTTGAAGGGTTGTGTCTACCTTATAGTGAGGGTGAGGGATGTGGAGTCCGAAACTCCTATTCTTGAGTCGGTCAATGTTGTAAAAGTGTTTCCGGAAGTATTCCCTGTTGATTTACCCTGTATTCCTACTGAAGGGAAATAGACTTCAGGATTGACCTTCTCCCCGATACCCAACATATCTATACCCCTCATTATAGAATAGCTCCAGCGGAACTTAAGAAGTTGAAAGAACAATTAAAGGACTTGTTGGATAAGGGTTTCATCCGACCGAGTATCTCTCCATGGGGTGCTCTGGTGTTGTTTGTTAGGAAGAAGGATGGTTCACTCTGTATATGTATTGACTATCAACAATTGAACAAAGTAATCACCAAGAACAAGTATCCTCTTCCAAGAATAGACGACTTATTTGACCAACTTCAAGTGGCAAGTTATTTCTCTAAAATTGATCTCCGGTCGGGTTATCACCAATTGATGGTGAAAGAGCAAGATATTCCGAAAACGGATTTAGAACCCAATATGGTCATTATGTGTTTTTGGTTATGTCCTTTGGTTTGACTAATACTCCGACGACATTTATAGACTTGATGAATAGGGTGTTTAGACAATACCTTGATATGTTCGTAATTGTGTTCATTAATGATATTTTGATTTATTCAAGGAGCGAGGATGATCACATTAATCATTTGAGGATTGTGTTGCAAATCCTTAAGGAAAGACAACTTTTTGCTAAGTTAAGCAAATGTGAGTTTTGGCTAAGGTCCGTGGCTTTTCTAGGCCACATTGTTTCTAGTAAGGGTATTGAGGTAGATCCTATTAAGACGGATGTGGTCAAGAGTTGGCCTAGACCTTTATCACCGACAGCCATTAGAAGCTTCTTGGGTTTGGCCGATTACTATAGAAGGTTTGTTGAGGGGTTTTCCTCCATTGCTTCTCCTTTGACGGCTTTGACTCAAAAGAAATCCAATTTCTTATGGTCCGAATCTTGTGAGAAAAGTTTCCAAGATTTGAAATATAGAATTACTTCCGCTCCAATATTGACCTTACTAGAAGGGACATATGGTTTTGTCGTTTATTGTGATGCCTCTCGAGTTGGATTGGGATTTGTGCTTATGCAAAATGGTAAGGTTATTGCCTATGCTTCGAGGTAACCTAAAGTCCATGAGAAGAATTATCCTACCCATGACCTTGAATTAGCGGCGGTTGTATTTGCCTTAAAGATTTGGAGGCATTCTTTGTATGGTGTCCATGTGGATGTGTTTACCGACCACAAGAGTTTGCAATATGTGTTCACCCAAAAAGATCTAAATCTTCGCCCAAGAAGGTGGTTTGAGTTATTAAAAGATTATGATATAAGTGTTCTCTATCACCCCGGTAAAGCAAATGTGGTGGCGGATACCCTTAGTCGGTTATCCATGGATAGTGTTGCACATGTTGATGATGATAGAATGGAATTGGTCCGAGATGTTCATAGATTGGCCCGATTGGGAGTTCAACTAGTGGATTCCATCAAGGGCGGTGTTTTGGTCAATAATGGTTCCAAATCATCTTTTGTGATTGATGTGAAAGCCAAACAATGTCTTGATCTGGTCTTAGTTGAATTGAAAGAAGCGGTGCTAAAGAAGTCCTTAGAGGATTTCTCCCAAGGGGGAGATGGTGTCCTAAGATATCAAGGTCATTTGTGTGTTCTGAATGTTGATGACTTGAGGGAACATATCTTGTCAGAAGCCAATAGTTCTCGGTATTCTATTTACTCGGGAGCCATCAAGATGTATCGTGATTTGAGGGAGATCTATTGGTGGAATGGGATAAAGAAGGATATTGTAGGATTTGTAGCTAAGTGTCCTAATTGCCTAAAATTGAAGGTTGAGCATCAGAAATCGGGAGGTTTATCCCAAGATATTATCATTCCTACTTGGAAGTGGGAATATTTTAATATGAACTTCATAGAGAGATTGACACGTACTCGGCATCAATATGATTCTATTTGGGTTATAGTAGACCGAATGACGAAGTCGGTCCATTTCATTCCTGTCAAGGTTTCTTATTCGGCAGAAGATTATGCTAAGTTGTACTTGAGAGAGATGGTAAGGTTGCATGGAGTGCCCTTGTCCATCATCTCCGATAGAGGTACTCAGTTTACTTCACAGTTTTGGAAGTCTTTTCAAAAGGGTCTTGGCACGAGAGTTAAACATAACAAAAAATTTCACCCCAAACTGATGGGCAAGAGAAACGAACAATCAAAACATTGGAATACATGTTGAGGTCTTGCATGATTGATTTCAAGGGGAATTGGGATGACCATTTACCCTTGATTGAATTTGCCTATAATAATAGCTACCATTCTAGTATTGGTATGGCTCAGTTTGGGGCTCTTTATGGAAGGAGGTGTAGATCTCTTATAAGATGGTTTGAGGTGAAATAGGTTGCTTTCATAGGACCCGAGTTAGTTCATGAGGCTATAGAGAATGTTCGACTCATTAGAGAGAGGTTTAGAACGGCCCAAAGTCGACAAAAGTCTTATGCGGATGTTAGAAGGAGAGACCTTGAATTTGATGTGCTTGATTGGGTTTACTTGAAAATCTCACCCATGAAGGGTGTAATGAGGTTTGGTAAGAAAAGGAAACTTTGTCCCCGTTTTGTAGGCCCATATCAAATTTTGAGGCGTGTTGGTAAGGTTGCATATAAGCTTGATTTGCCAAATGAGTTGGCGTCGGTGCATCTGGTTTTCCATGTCTCTATCTTGAAAAAGTGTATTGGAGATTCGACATCCATAATTCCCCTAGAAGGGTTAGAAGTGAAGGACAACCTTTCTTATGAAGAAGTTCCGGTTGAAATCTTAGACCGGCAAGTTAAGAGATTGAGGAACAAAAAGGTTGCTTCCGTGAAGGTGTTATAGAGAAACCATCTAGTTGAGGGTGCTACTTGAGAGGCCGAGGCCGATATGATGTCCAGGTATCCTCATCTTTTTCCTTCTATTCTAGCTTGAGGTAATGATTTCCTCTTGGGTTGCACTTGTTAGAAGTCATGTTTGTTTTATCTGTTTACATGATTTCCTTAAATTTGCATGTTGATGAAAAAGCTTAAGTTTTGAAAGAAAATGGCTTTTGTGATTTGTTTTCCTCATGTTGTTGAGTATTGAGTATGTGTTTCTTATAGACTTCATGAGATGAGTTGTTGAACATGTCTTAGCTTGGAGTGGAGATTTCCTCCTTGATTATGTGCTTTGTGTGTAAATTGCATTTAGGTTCCATGATATTGTGTTGAGCATTGTTCTTAAGTTTGGAGATGGTAGTTCCTCCTTGAATGAAAGAAATTTGAAATTTTATGCATATTGGGTTATTAGATGTAGTTCCTACTTCCATATGGTGCATTGAGTATGTTTAGCTTGCAGATATTTCCTCCTCGGTTGTGTGCATTTAGATGAATTACATGCATGATGGGTTGCTATTTTAGAGTCTGTTTCTCCTAGTGATGCCTAGAATTACATTCGAGGACGAATGATCCCAAAGGGGAGATAATGTAACACCTCGAATTTGTTAAGGAAGACATTTCCTCTTTTAGCCAACTTGGCAAAGTAAAGCTCCATCGCCAAAGTTACTTGGCGATCCGCCAAGTTGAACAACTATCACCTAGTGGGCTATCCCATGGCCCAACATACTGGAAAATCGGGCGAGCCAAGTAGGGCTCGCCTTTCCAGTCGGCGCATTGCCAAGAGTCCTCCCCCATTGCCAAAGTGACCTGCCTCCTCGAATGTGTCACTGTAAATTTAGGCGAGCCAAGGGTCCACTTGGCGAGTCTCCAAGTGCCCTCGGCGAGCTCCAACGTAAAGGTCTACATAATTTTAAGTTGGGGTCTTAAAGATCTTTTCATATTTTCATAATTCGATACTACGTCATTTTACCCTTCACCTAGAAAAGTATATAAGCATTCTTTCCCCAAAATTTCCCGAACATTAAATCATTCTTTCAAGAACCAAAAAGAAAACCCAAGACCTTCCTCTCAAATATTTCTCTCTCTAGAACTTGAAGAAGAAGAAAGAGTTCAAGCTAGGACCAAGGTCGAATCTTTAACTCTCAAGCATTTGTGGGCTTTTTAACCAAGGTATGATGGCTTTTCATCCATGGGATCCTTTATCCCATGGAGTTCCTTAGATTCCCCAATTGTGAAGTCTAAATCGCCAATTCTAGTTAGGGTTATGATGAATGTTGATCCAAATGGTTGGATTATGATTGTTTATGGTAGAATTGATAGAATTAGATGTTTTTAGGATGAAATTACATGTACCCATGCCTATCATATGATTCTTGGGTAGAATTGATATGATTTGGATTGATGATGAAGGAAACTTTGTGGGTTAGATGTATCCTTATAGGATAGATAATTTGTGATTAGAAATGCTTAAGATTGCATCATAAATGATGATCATAAGATATAGTTCTTTGAGAGTAATGTCTAGACTATGAATTGTCGATTGTTGATGTTGTAGTGTGGAAGGGATACTTCCTAAAATGACTTGCTAAGCATGATTGTATGAATGTGAAAGGTTTACTCACATGAATGATTCTAGGTTGAAAGGATTGCTCATCGAAAATGAATCTAGACTAAAATGCTAAATTATTTGTGAGGCTAGAGGCGACTATCCGTGACCTCCATATGTTAAGGATATGAGGTGATTTGCCATACTTCTTAGAATTGAATAGGAGGTGATTCCCCACGTTCTTATTGTGATGAATGAACATGGAGGCGAGTACCCAGGAACCTTATGAAATGATGTGGAGGCGAGTACCCGTGTCATATGATATGATCGTGGAGGCGAGTACTCATGATCTTAAAGTAAGTACGGCAAGAGGCGAATACCCATTAGCCTTTATGAGTTAGGCAAAAAGGAGAATCCCCATGTCTTTAAAAGTAAGTATGAATAATGTGATTATTTTATGAAGATGATTTACTTGGAGTGTTGCTAAATATGCCTTCCATGAGGTAAGCTTGACTTGAGGTGGATGACCTAAGTCTTGGCTAAGGTTAAGTGAGGTTACTTAAGGAAGTATTCCTTTTTCATTATGATGCTTAATATGTCTTGATTATGCTTATGGTATATGTCTTGTATTGACTATTGCCTATGTTATGCTTATGTTTATGTTGTTTATCCAAGCTATCATATTTATTACAGTCTTGTACTAACGCATACTCTTGCCTACATTTATTATCAAAATATAGGGTCCGACGATCTTGATTCACATACTTGTGGCTAGGTTCTTAGTTGATCAATGAAGTGACGATTTGGTGAGTCCTTATAGCATTCGAGGATTGGATCACCCCTTTCTCCTTTATGTCATTCTTTTCATGTTGGACTATTGTATGGGCAACGTCCCAAGATTTTATCTCTCATGTTAGATGGTTTGAGACAATGATGTTAGACTTTCACTCATTTTATGAAAGACTTTGATTGTTGGAAAATGTATTAAATTTCCGCACCATTTCTATTACTTTATGTTATGATAAGCTAAGTGGCTTGTATGAGGCCTCTCGGGGTCTTATACGCCTTGTTACATCTAGGGGTTACCCCTGAATTGTGATAGTAGGAAAGGTGGCGTATGAGATAGCCTTATCTTAAACTATTTCTAGTGTCCATCCTATGTAGCATGTCTCTATGTTGAGGCGGTATGTTCCTGACGAGTCCCACGTGCTTTAGTGGGAGTCAGTTTAGCTTGATGAGACTTTAAGTTTTGAGGAGGACCCTGTGGCTATTCTAGACAGACTGGTTAGGCAGTTGCAGTCTAAGGAGATCCAGTAAGTGAAGGTTCAGTAGAGGCACCATCTGGTTGAGTAGGGTACTTGGGAGAACCATCGTGATATGCAAACCCAATATCCTCATCATTTTGAGCCTTCAAGTATTGCCTTTGTCTTACTTTCACGGACGAAAGTTCTTTTAGTGGTATTTGTTTAATGACCCTTGGGTCATTTCTGTGGTTTTTACATGTTTTTCCTATTTTCCCCTTCCTATATCTTCCTTATAGCTTGTGTGTGGTGTTGGGTTGGATGGGACACTCCTCGAGGTGTTCGGTTGAGTTCGTTGTGAGTTTTTATTTTTGGAAGCTTAATGCTTGAATGAGATGACTTTAGTCAACATCTGGAGATTCGGACGTCGGATCGGAATTCAGTTAGTTCCATCAGCTCCAGAAGGGTCATTTTTGTCAAGTGTGATGATTTATTTGGGTTTTCAAACTTTTATTTAGAGTCCGTGCGAGCTTTTAAGTTTAGCTAAAAGTGGAACTTGGGGCAACTTTCTTGGTAACCATGATTGGGATTTAATTTCGTTAGTGCGTTTAGACCCAAAATGCCGAGTTTGGCCAAGAATGACCTTTGGTTTGATTCCAGAGGGTGTCAGGGTGAATTTTTAGCTTTTTGGAGTTTTGTGGTGTTTCTTTGTTAAAGTGTTGACTTTATCAATATTTTGATGAAACAACCTCGGATTGTTGTTTCATCAATTTCGTTGAGTCCAGAATGTCGTTTCCAATTGGTTTACACTCTGGGTTTGTGTCATTTGGGCTCTGAGTCAATTCTGAAGGCTTGTTCGATGTTTTGAACACTTAGGCCTTTTTCTGAAATTTCTGGTGTCTGGTGCGATGGCTTAAATGAACTCTTGATCGCTTAAGCTAAGACCTCTTAGGTAACTTAGAGGCTATTTAAGAGAAGGGCATTAGAGCGGCAGGGGTCGCTTAAGCCACCCACCCTTGGCTTTTGCGAAGGCCGCTAAAGCGACCAATTGGCCATTGAAGCGAAAGACGCCTCTTAGGCGGGCTCCAATTTTCTGAACATTTGGTTGTTTAAGCGGAATTTTTGTTGTTTTTGTGAAGATCGCTAGGTTAAAATCACAATATGCATCTTTTTATTCCAAAAAGAACCCAACTACTTTGGGAACTCGACCTTAGGAAATTTGGAGTTGTGCTTGGTCATTTTCTACGATTGAAAGATAAGTTTCTTCCTTTCCCTCTCTTCTACACTTTTATGTCGTTCATTTCGTTATTCAATTTCGTTTTCGACCTCAAATCCCCTAATTCCTATACTTTAAAGTATTGTAATTTGGCCATTTGAGGTCCGAATTGAGTCCCATTTGTGCCCATCTTCCGGGCATGTGATCTTTTTTCCAAAGAGGATATTATGATAGTTTCCTTTTCGTAATTTTCTTGCGTCGATTCGTGGGCTGATATTTGACCCAATTTCAAGTAAAAAATTCTTGTTAGTTATATGGGTATTGTTGGAATCGTATTAACTTTCTCGCTGTGTTCTTGATAGCTTGGTACCAATCAGAGGCTCTCTAGAAGGGAAAAGCACCAGAGTTGTAGTTCGTGTGCCGTTTCGGTCTTGAGGTAGGTTACAACTTTCTTTTCTTAGACTTGGCTTAGTTAGATTGATTATATTTGGGTCGTATCACACGATTTAGGTTGAACCCTTAGGTTGTGTTGAGTTTATTTATCCTTGGATAGTTCTGACCATATGTTGGGTTGTTTTAATTCAGTTTAGTCGGAGAAGACTTAGTTTAGGTGATCCTTGTGTGGTTAGTATCCTTAGACCTTGCTTCCAGGTGGTGTGAAACATAGGGTTATGTGGTTTTTTGTTGCTTTGGTTAATATTTGTGGGCCCTCGAGTTGTGACTTTGGTTGTATAATAAATTGTTCGGCCTGAAGCCATGAGCTTAGATTAGCAGGAGTCCCAGATTAGTACCCTTGTAGTGTGATGGGTATTCTTCCCAATTCTGTGTGCATTCCATGGGTTGATTGTGATTGTGCTTCTGAGGAGTTTTTCTATTTGAATGAGTTTTGGGGGGGAAATTACTGGGTTTGTAAAAAGGAAATCAACCTTAATGAGTTGGAAGTCCTTAAGACTTGTTTTGAATAAAAAGTGGAAAAAGGCCTTTTATTCTCAATTTATCGCACCTTTCGTCTTCTTTTACTCTGATGAGCTCGAAGTATCATTCCGGGCGGCCTGTTTGATTAGGCTCGCTCGGGATAGTCTACTACTTAGATTTCACTTTGTTGATAAGCTCGAAATACCATCCCGGGTGGCCCATCCACACATATATTTGTGTTATTGGTAAGCTTGACATGCCATTTTAAACGACCCATGGATATTTATTTCTGGGTTATGGGTAAGCTCGATGTGCCATTCCGGGTGACCAGTGGATACTTCTATCTGGGTTGTTGGCTTACAGTTAAACTTGGGGTACCATTCCAGGCAGCTCGATGTTTTTCCGGGCTTAAGATCTTCCTTATTTTGGGTCTTACATTGTATCATTGCATGAATTTGCCTTTGCGTGTTTGGATTGTCTGGTTTGTGTACAGTTGTAGTTGGTTATTGATATTATTTGTTTGTTCTCTAGTGTTATCTTGTTATGCCTTAGTTTTCCCTAGTCTTGCTAGTATCATCATGCTCCTTATTTATATTTAATTTTTCTGAGCTCGGTCGGCCTATGATGCCTACTAAGTACCCCGTGTTTGGTACTCATTCTGCACTTCTGCATCTTTTTTTGATGCAGCTCCCAGTTTGACCCACCCTCAGTGAGCATTTTGATCTTCCGTAGCTGTCACAGACTTGGATTTTGGTGAGCTCCTAGCGCCCATAGACTTGGTAATGTCCTTTTTACTAACTCTCAATTTGTATTTTGGATTGGCCAGTTCTTTGTATATATATGACTTTCTGTTCGTAGTAGCTCCTGTATAGGTGACATCAGGTCTGGGGGATTTGTATCTGGTGTTAGTTTGCCTCTTGGTCACTTTTGGGCCTATTTTGTACATTTTGTATCGTACTACAGATATATATGATATGACCATTCTTTCGATATACATTATCCTTGTCTTCTGCTTTTATTACTTATGTTCTACAAAATTTGTGTCTTCCACAATCTTGTGACTTCGGTTTTAGGCTTGTCCACTCGGTGGGTTGTACAGGGTGTCATCTTGACCCGACTTAGGATCGTGACAATATTAGAGTCTTTTATTTTATTTTTTGAACCCCTACCCTTGAGTATCTTACACGACTATTCAATGAAATAACTTAACGGTCAACGCAAAACATATATACAGGAGAAAAAAGACCGATTTATTGAATTCTTCATTTAATTCAACCTATTTTTTCCCCATGTAGCATATAATTCAAAAACTTTAAGAAAAATTAACTGCAAATGTCTTTTTTTCCATTGTTTTTTTTGTAAGATAATAAATACTACCTCTATCACAATTTAATGACCAACTTAAATTTTTATAGAGAATTTGATTATTAAAATTAAATACTACCTCCATCCACTTTTAATTGTCATGTTGCGTTTTTCGAAAGTCAATTTGACTAATTTTCAAAGTTAAATTAGATTACATAAATTTTATATTCAAAAAAATAAGATATTCAAAAACTATACAAAAAGTACCATAAATCGCATTTTTTGGCAAATATATTAGCAGCCAAGAGGAGATGCTTGGATCAGTAGGTCTGACACTAATTTTCTTCTTCGTTCAGTCCAAGTATTAAGGGATTAACTTGATGGTCAATACGACAGAGAGGATAGATATTTGCTTCTTCATTTAGTTTAATTCATTTTTGTTAATCTGTTCTCTTACTATGAAGGAGACAAATCATGTAAGGGCGAATTTGTTTGTTTCAAAATCTCGTTTTGTAATCTTATTCTTTATCCCCTTGTGTTCAATTTAGTAAGTATCGATTGTTTATTGGTGAAATGCCTACTTAGATTTGCAATTCTTTTTTGGTGTCTTTTTGCATTTTCCCAGGTTCTTTTCATTTTATGGACTATCTTTAATAAAAATGTAGCTCTTTTTGATTTAGCATTGTTTGTTCCCACTTTTATGCTGTATTTGAATTTGTGGTAAAAATAATTTTTCCTATATTTAGTCCTATATTTTGATTATTTTATGTCTTATGAAGTTTTTTCTTCTACAATTTTGTATGAATATATTCTCGATCCAATTAAGTTTGATTTGCAAAAAGTGTAACGATGGTCGAAAAAAGAGAACCCCCTCTCTCTTTCATAATATTTCTAATGTTGTAATTTTATTAAAAGAAAAAACAAGTCAGTATATTTTTTTCAAATTTCTGGAATCGGTCAAAACTATTTTATTTATTTTTCAACTTGAAATCATTAGTATGGAGGGAAGATTTCACTTTGTGAGAGAATGAATTATTAGTTTAATTAATTCAATAATAAATTTTCTTTTTGTTTTTGACAGTATACACTCCTTAGGATTGAATTACAAAAGAAAGAGAAAGATGATTCCAATAAGAATAAAAAATCTGAAGAACACAATGCAAGCAAATACGAAAAGGACCGAGACAGTAAGTAATTAATTTTGCGAGTGAGTCATTATTTTTAAAATTAATTAGAGTATTAGTGGTCGAATTTTAAAATTTCAAAGTATTATTAATAAAAATAATTTGGTAAAATAAATATTTAATTAATATTTATTAAGGGGAGTACGAACTGCAAACTGGTCAAACAAAGGAGAACGGAGGGAGTAATTCAAAACTTCCGATCAAAGATAGAAAAGATGCAAATTATCACGTGCAACAAGGAATATGTGAGAGCAAAATGAATAGTTCAAACACCAGTGAACTCACCATTACGGTAATTTTCGTTTCTTCTATATATCTGATTGTTTCCCTTTATTACTTTGTTTTCAATTTATTGATCACCTCTAGTTAATTTTATCAAATAAGAGTTAATAAGATTAATGAAAGCTTGTTTATTAAGGTAATATTTTACTTTCCTTTTACATATATTTTTGAATTCATTTATTTTATTGATCATGGTTTTTTATTATAAAATAAATTTTCTATTTTCAGTCAGTAGACAAAAATCGACAGGAAAGATGTAAGGAGTTGATACAGAATGAGAGATCTAAAGAATATAATGAAAGTATAAATGGAAAAGAGCAAGATGACTCTCAAGAGGAGGAACCATTTGAAAAACAACAGCACCAACAACGAGATGACATCAACGGTATCAAAGAAATTTTACATTTAACAATTGACTTTTATTAATTCTTTTGAATTTTTTCGATTTGGAGATGGAGAAGAATCCTATAATTTTATATCAATGGATTCAAAGTATTATTTATTGTATATGTTTGCCATTACCTCTCATTGGTTTTGCATGACTATAAGGTGGATTGGAGCATACTATTATCACAAGTAATGATAGTCTCCCGGATGATACCGATCTTATTCGAAAGGACAACAACACCGATAATGGCTCAAAAGTTTTCATAATTGATGAAAAAGATCAAAACTATTACCGACTGAAGCAAGGAGTACCAAGGAGCATAAAATTCCGCTCCATTAATAACATATACAAGGTATTTCAAACTATATTAAAAATTGGTTTTAGTCCATTGATATTGTACATAATTATTTTAGTTAGATGATCAAGTTTCCTTTCATTTTACAGCATACAAAGAGACTCTCATCACCTGAAGCGGAATATAATTGGAGTCGTCCATATAATTTAGAGAACCAGAAATCTAAAGTACACAATGAAGGCAAAACAAGAAAGGATCAAGTAAACACCTTCGAGGAGATAGTACCTAACAAAAAAAAAACATAAATTTATTCATGGTACACAATAAATTAATTTAAACATCTTATAATTGACTTATTCTATTAATTATTTTATTTTTCAATTTGTTATGCGTGAATTTCAGAATATAATTTTTTGAACTCATAATTTTTTTTCTATGTCTATTATATCCTCTCATTTGGTTATGCATATTTTCAGGTGAGCCTGAGGTAAAAAAAGGCAAAGGGGATAGCCTTTCAAAGAATTTTGATCGTGTTTTAAACGACAATGGCGCCAATTGTGGCTCAAAACTTTTGACAAGAAGAAAAAATGTAGAAAACTATCGTATCACACAAGATATACCAAGAAGTTTAAAATTTTATTCCATCACTGACCTCTACATGGTAATTCATGTATACCTTTTGTCTATTATATTTTCTTACGTTAAAATTAGGATCATTGAACTACAGTTTGCTCCTTCTTTTATTTTGATTCTTAAATATTTTCCTAAATAAAAAATTAAATTGTTAAACTTAATTTTATTATATCTCATAAAATTTCCTTGATTTTCCAAAGTGTACTACCAAATTTTCACCCGTTGAAGACAAATATAATTGGAATCTTCTGAGGTAATTACTACAACTTTCTATCCCTATTTTTTGTTAAATAATCTCTTAAAACTATGCTCTGCTATTTTGTATTGAGTTTAATCACTCTCTAGAAGGAAACAAATGTGAAAATTAATAAATTGTACGATCTAAAGAGTTAAAGACGCTATACCATGCATTCCATACGGTAATCCAATTACAATTGTCCTTTATTATGAACCAATAGCAAATAAGTTTCTTTAAACATCGAGTAATGCATATACTGTGATATTTTGCAGGAATATAAGTAAAGCTATGGCACCAACATGACGTAACTATAAGCCAAATACACTTACTGGAGAAACTGTTTCAGCTATTCAGTCTATCGATATCGATGAGCTAAATAAATGTACTTTTGCTACTACCATAGGTATATGACTTCTTATGTTAATCAAAACATAGTAATTAGTTACTTTTGAGGTTTGAAGCGAAAATTTAGAAAATATTATAATCTATACACCACTATCTTACAATTTAGATATTATTTATTCTTCATAAGATAATATATGTAGAATTAAGAAAGGTCAATGAAACGCTATAGGAGAGGGTCTTAAAAAAATTAAAAGATCTTTCGGGAAAAATGTGGTTGTTGGTAAAGGGAGGCTTGATTCAATCAGAAAAACTCTCAAATGAATTGAGGATAGTTGCACAAAATTTTCTTACACTTCCAAACAAGAGGAAGAAACTCACAATAGAGGAAAAAGATGACGCTGCTCGTGCTGAAATTGTAAGTTATACAAAAAAATTTCCTAGTGATTTTTTAATGTTGAAATTATTGTGCACACTTTTTTGTGAATAAATACATGTATTCATTGTGTTTGGATAATTTGATTTTTCCGATATTTTATTAGATTTTCTTAATGCATAGAAGCACACTCCTAGAAATAGAGGAGTAACTCGTTTAAAGTATAATCAGAGAATGATATGCACTAGTGATATCCATCCTTTGCCTCGACTCTTGCCAAAATTTTAAACCCAACTTTTCCATTTTCAGTTTGATTCTTCGGTATGCAGAAACGATAGTATTGTTTACTCGAATTCCAACGTCTCCTAATCTTTGTTTGAAGAATTAGGTTCTCTAGACGATCCAAAAACAATAGTTTGAATGCTTCTTTTGATGCATATTACTTGATCTCTAAGTCTTATAATAACATATGGATCAGTTTTGCCTGATCAATAGACGCCAAATAACTTATAGAAAGACAGGCATCGAAACAAAAGAGGAAAATACATGTCCAGAAAAGTAGTATCTCTATAAAAATAATCACCATAGAAGGTAGACTGCGTAGGAGCAGGTCTAGAGATGGCATGTGCAACATCGATTGATGTTTGTTATCGTTATAATTTCAGCATCTGATTGTTCATTTGTCTTTTATGTTTGTGCGCTTACTTTACTTTCTGTCTAAGCAATCAATATGAAGTAAATTTCTATTGACGTATCCTACGACGTTTTTCTTTAGTTTCTGGTTGAACAAATATGGAATTAATGAATAGATAGCAACCTTGTAGTTTTTAGCAGCTAACTTTGATTCCTTTTCATGATTTAGTGATCATTGAACTCTATCAAGTAATCCATTAAGGTACATTTAATAACTTCAAAATACTTTAGTTTGTTTATTTCATAATATCATAAAGTATGCAATCTAAGCAAATATTTTTTTCTATCATTTCCATAGGCTGTGGAAGATGAAAATCAAGATCAAGTGCAAGAGAAGTGCTTCTGTATGGAATGATATTTTGAGAAACAATCTCTATATTTTTGTCTTAGTTTTGTTAATGTTTAATATGTTTCAACTATACTTTCAAGTTGGATAAACTTTATTTGATATCAACTTTTCTTTAAGTAGTATGCAATGAGATGCCATCTCAATGTTATTTTTTTAATTAGTATTATATATTAACGTGCAATTTATTTACATTATTATTATTATTATTATTATTATTATTCTTCTTCCTTTAGTATGTTATTATTATTAATCTGTATCTTTACCATTATAGAATAAAATGCTCCAAGTTATGAAATTTAAGAAAATAATGTATTATTTAAAAACTAGGTAAATTAATTGTGCTTCGCTCGGTAATGAATTATCTCTATTAGCTTACATCGTATTGTATTTGTTGTATAGTTGTCAAAGTTAATGTAAATACAAAAGTTCATCTCTTTGAGTTTTTTAAACAGTGTATGACCATTTGAATTGTCTCATCTCAAGTCAATCGAAATCATTGATGGTACTAATTTGCATTGACAAAAGACATTTTCACTTGTTTTGGTTTTGATCACTACATTCAAAACATGTGAAGCTTAGCGAATTTTAATCTAATGTGTAAAACAACATATTTATTCATGTTGGGCCTGATTAATTTGGATTCATGATAATTAACATTTCTAAATTAGTATTATCTTCATTATGTTTCTGACCTTCATTTGACAAAATATGGAATAGTATCAGACTCCCGTCATTATTTCTTTGTGGGATAATTTTTAGATATACACTTAAGCTTGACTTCAACTTTTACATTAAAAAATACTCCAATTTTAAGTATTTATCTCCTCCATGTCACTTACACACTCCTACTTATAAAATGGCAGTCTTCCAATATTATTTTTTTCTTCAATAAGTAGCAAATGAATCTTTAAAGAATATGGTAAAGCACTGGCTATTTCAATTCTTTTCAAATATAACCGAATAATATCAAAAAACTTTATTTGTAAATATTTTCTATCATCACTTACTTTTTTTTCTTCAGTTTCACAAGATAGATATACATATATATACATAATTATTTTTCTAAGTTAATGAGTGCATGTGCACCCCACATAAACATTATGTAAGTATAATATAACATGACATGAATCATACAATTTACACCTCCATTAGATCAAATGATTGCGGAAACTCGTATTTTAAAAGAAACTAAACTAATAAAAACAACAACAGTGTTGCAGTTTCTGGCCGCGTCTAGAGACCTTTAAAGCTGTCTGTTTCAAGTCTCGAAGTGCCTAAGCTCGAAGACTCTCCCATTTCATTGGGAGAGGATGCTGCACGTCGCTCCTGCTTCAATGAAGTTGGTAATCCTGAGACCTCTTTCATCAAATGTAGCCTCAGATTACAAGGCCGAACTTGATTACCAATGCAGGCCATAACAAAGTTTGAATATTGAAACAAGACATCTGCAGCAACTTGCTTCTTTTCTTCGACCTCATAATCATCTTTTCTGTAGAACTAATTGCTGGAATAACCTGAATATCTTCTTTTCTGTAGAACTAATTACTATATTAGCTAAGTAATCTGGCATTTTGTTGCCTTCTCTTTATATGTGTTGTGTCTTTACTTCAAGCTTTGTCATTTCATGTTTAAGCTCATCAAACTCCTCTGCTATTACCCACAGCACTTTCCAATCTTCATTAATAACGAATCTGATTCCAGGATTATTTTCCTCATTTTCTTGTTCACACAGTATTGAATTGCCTCTAGAATAGCTCTCAGTTATGCTTCTACATTGGTAGTGATACCAATGTTCTCCGCTGCAAATTTCCTTTGCTTGCCCCATCCGTGTTGCATTTGATCACGTCTTCTGTTGTTCATCTCGTATTCCTAAGATAGTTAGAACAAAACTTTGAAGTACTTGGTAAGAAACAACAAAGTTTAAAGAGTATTTTCAAACTAGAAAATTAAAACTAGTAGAGAAAATAGAATCAGAAACATATTAGAAACAATATAAAAATATTTTTCTCAAAGAAAGAAAATCGAGCCCACTGAATGCATAGTGTCCCCTTAAGGAAATTATTCCCCTCAAGTACCCGAGGTTAATGAAATATATCCTCCCAGGATAGAACGATCTTACTCACCGTGTATCGGTACCTAAAACCACGGTGTTAGCGAACCACTCAACGACAGTAAAGTACACTTAGAATACTAGATTTTGTAGTAGTAGCAGAAGTCCAGAAAAATTCGTTCAACTAAAATGAGAGGAAATCCCTCAATTTATAGAAAAAAAAGGATAGTGTGAAAAGGTTCTTGTTGTGCCTTACTGCAAAGGTCACAAACCTTTGGAAAAGTCACAATCTTTCGGAAAGGTCACAACCTTTCATAAAAGTCGCAACTTTTCATAAAAGTCACAACTTTTCATAAAAGTTACAACTCTCCATAAAAGTCGCAACTCTTCATTTTCCATTCACACCTTTTAAAACCCAACAATCCCCAACATGAATGAGGAATGACTCCAAGACAAAGAAACGGACAAGTATTTGTACTTTACAAGCAAAAATTAATTGCATCTGGATAAGTAGGTTTGCCCTTGGACTTTCCGTGGTGAAAATATGTCAGATATACTCAGTCAATCGGTAGATGCAATATCTTTGAACCGTTGAGCTTTGGTGTATACCTAGACAACCATATGTCACACAATTAACCATTTA
>NW_006238927.1:1812191-1833012 GCF_000226075.1 Solanum tuberosum | reverse complement strand
TTGTGTTCGTTTCAGCCATGAACACCTCCTGGTTTCATGAGTGTATAGAGAATAGGCTTTTGACAATAATTCTCTTTGAAGCGGCTTACACTTCACACTCACATAGGTGATTTCTAACCGTGTTATCGCGTAGATACACTATTTTGTCAACTCTTCCAAACTTAGCAAATCATTAAAAATATTAAGCTTTATTAACTCATTAACAAGCGTTAATGTTGTATCCTTGTTCCTGGGCATTGTCTTCATCATGAGAATGGATTGAGTTTGTTGACAATGCCGAACCGTCAGTCACAACTTTGTTTTTCTCCTTGAATCTAACTCTTGGGATTTCCAGTCTGCTAGATAGAGTTACCGTCATGATGACTTGTCCTAAGCTGTAAACCCATTCCCTTAGATGATCTTTCAACGTTCTCTCTAGTTAGGCTTTTTTGTAAGTGGATCTGACACATTATCCTTTGACTTTACATAGTCAACTGTGATAATTCCACTAGAGAGTAGTTTTCTAACGGTATTATGTCTATCTCTTATATGACGAGACTTTCCGTTATACATCATGCTCCATGCCCTACCTACTGCATCTTGACTATCAAAGTGTATGCATACTGATGCCAAAGGTTTGGGCCAAAAAAGAATATATATATCAAGAAATTCCCGATTATTTCAACTTATTCACCGGCCTTATCTAGAGCACCTAGCGTAGAGATCATTGTAGAGCAAGCGATAGCAAAGTGTATGCATACTGATGCCAAAGGTTTGGGCCAAAAAAGAATATATATATCAAGAAATTCCCGATTATTTCAACTTATTCACCGGCCTTATCTAGAGCACCTAGCGTAGAGATCATTGTAGAGCAAGCGATAGATATCTTTTTGGAAGATTTCCAAGAGACTGCTCCTCCACCAAGAGTAAATACAAATCCACTCATGGATTTTACTTAATTTGATCCTGGTGATCCAATTTGCATCACTATATCCTTTCAATATTGTTGGATATTGTTATAATGCAAGACATAGTTTTGAGTATGTTTTAAATACCCAGAACTCTTTTCATTGCCATCCAATGAGTTTGATTGGGATTACTCGTGAACCGACTGAGTTTATTAATAGTACATACTATATCTGATCGCGTACACTTCTTGATATACATCATACTTCCCAATACTCTAGCACAATCCAATTGTGAGTCACTTTTGCCTTCACTCATTTGAAATGCAAAGCTCACATTTATCGGAGTCTTGATAATATTGAAATCCAAATATTTTAACTAGTCAAGTACCTTTTCGAAGCAATGAGACCGTGACAGTGCTAAACATTATGGAGTTCTAAGGATTTTTATACCTAAGATCGCATCAGCAACTCCAAGATCTTTCATATCAAACTAGCTTTCTAGCATACATTTAGTATCATTTATATCACTAGTGTCTCTACTGATGATCAACATGTTATCAATATACAAACAAACAATGACCTTGTGATTTTAATGTAAACACATTTATCACTTTCATCATTCTTAAATCCATTTGTCAACATAGTTTGGTCAAATTTCTTATGCCATTGTTTGGTGCTTGTTTTAGTCCATAAAGTGACTTAGCAAGTTCACACACTTTCTTTTGTTTACTAGGAACCACAAAACCCTCAGCTTCTTCCATGTAAATTTCTTCCTCCAATTCTCCATTTAAGAGAGTTGTTTTCACATTCATTTGATGAATTTGGAGGTCATATACCATAGCTAACACAATTAACATCCAAATGAATGTAATTCTAGTTACTGGCGAGTATATGTCGAAAAGATTAAGACCTTGTTTTCGTCTAAAGCCTTAGACAAAAAGTCTTGCTTTATATTTGTCAATAGTTCCATCGACTTTCATTTTCCTTCTGAGGATTCACTTGGAACCTAAAGGTTTATTTCCTAGAGGAAGATCAACCAACTTCCAATATGATTGCTCAAGATTGAACCAATCTCACTATTGACACCATCTTTCCAAAAGGATGAGTCTACAGATGACACAAGAAGTGTTACAAAATCATATTCGAAGGAAGTAGATGTCCTTTGACATTTACTACGCCTCTGAATCTCTTTATTAAGTACATTCTCCTTTTGTTCTTTCCAAGGTTGTATAGACCTTTCACTAGACTAATCAAGTCTAATTTTACAGTCCACTGTCTTAAGTCCTATTTTAATCCTTTTAGGAATAGGAACTTAGACTTTGGCTAGACACCCCCATACTTTGAAATATTTCAAGTTGGATTTCCTTCCTGTCCCTTTCTCATATGGATTAGATTGTGTCCTGAACAAACAAAGCTTTTTATTGCTTTCTTTTTGAAAAGACAAAACTTTTTGTTGTTCCCTTTTGCAGTAAGGATATTTCCTCCACACAAGTTTTGTGATAAACCCAAACTTATAAGTAGTGCAGCCATCATTTCCTTCAAAGTTCGTTTTGTTTTTCATTTTTCAATTTCATTAGATTTAGGTGAATAGGACAGTAGTTTGATTGATAAATCCACTTTCCAAACATATTTATGCAAACGGAGATTTATATTCTCCATCCCTATAACTTTTTATCTTTTTCTGAATTGATTTCAACATCAATTTTATATTGCCTAGACTTTTCTATTGCTTCATCCTTACCATTCAGCAAATAAACATAACCATATCAAATCCAATTGTCAATAAAAGTTAGGAGATACTCTTTCCCACCACAAGATGGTGTTGACTTCATATCACACATGTTAGTGTAAATCAACTCTAAAGGATTAGAATTCCTTTCAATCAGATTTATAAGAATGCTCAGCATACTTAGATTCCACACAAACTTGACATTTTTATTTATTGCACTCAAAGTTACACAATACTCCTAAGTTGATCAGGTTTCCTTACAAGGTTTTGTAATTGACATGCCCCAAGTGTTCATGTCACAAACTTGACTCAAGGAAGTAAGAACAAATAAAAATATTGAGTTTGAAAAGCTCTCTGCGAGGTAGCTTTTTCTCACAAATATTTTGTTCGAACTTCTTACAATTTTGTGTGATACAAACATTGTTTACAGTCAGCACCTTGTCAAATGTCCTTTTCACAAGGACCTTTCCATAACTTTCAATTTGATTGTTATAGAACTACCCATGGACAAAGTTTCATCAGGTCCAATAAAGGCAATATAGTCCAAATGCTTCTTTTACAAAACATGACAAATGGCTATTCACCAATATTCATGTCTATACAAATAGTTATATTTAATAGACATATCTTTACATGAAAAATCACAATATTTTAAGTGACATTTTTTCATAAAAGAACTCTTTCATACCAGTCATACCATATACTAGTAAAAGAGAAACTCAACGATCACAATATCAAATATACTCCAAGAATTTTGTGGGTCTAACATAATACAACAATATCATTAAATGTCATATCTTTTGCTCCAAAATTAAATTAGACACCAATTCGAATTTTATCTTTATCATAAGCAAAGAGCCCCACATTTTAAATATGATCTCAAAAATATTTTTCAAGTAGTTAAAAATAATTTTTCAACATATTTTCCCAGACTATCAAAATGTCATTGGCAGCATGAAACCTCTTTTGAAAATATTATTCTACGAAAGAATTATAGTGCTTCAATTCCCTTTGTCAATCTTTACATAGTGTCAAAGTTCATTCCATTGAGGCACAAAATCACAAACTCTAAGCCACTGATCTTTTTCCTCTATCACAAATAGACATAGCACTTAGTATTTAGATTATTTCTATAAAACTGTGAAGTTTATAGAAAATCAAAAGTACAACACAAACTTAGAAGGCAAAGTTTTCATATTCTTCAAATCAATTGCATAGTCCAATTTATCCAGAGTAGAAAACTACAAAAGTTTTAGTCTACAACAATCAGACACAATCAAATTTCACACGGAGTACAAAACTACAAAAGTTTTTTAATCTCCAAACAGAATAAAACATATTCTTAGATTATCACATAGAGATGCTTTTCTTTTCAAATAGCCTTCCAACTATAACATTTTGACATACTATTTTATCAAACAAAAATGTGCATCTCTCATTCTGCAAACTAAAGAATTTTAAAAGCAACACTATTTTCCAAGAAATATTCATTCCAAAATATATGGTTTGCAGATCTTTTTCAAAAGGCACACATGATAAATACCACAAGAGAAAGTTATTTTCCTCCTAAGATAAATAATAAGAAGGTTACCTGGTGTAATCTTTAACTGAAATACCACCAATTCTTCTAGTACATTCTCACTTCGGCCTTGCTAACAAAGCGCCGAATTCTGGAGAAGTAATGCATTAATCTTCTACTTCCATGATCTGTTTCTCCCAATCAGTAGAATACAAGAAATACCAACAGTATAATAATTTCCTTAAGATTGTTGTTCATCTTGTATTCCTAAGATACTTAGAACAAAACTTTGAAGAACTTGGTAAAAAACAACAAAGTTTGAAGAGTATTTTCAAACTAAAAAATTAAAACTAATAGAGAAAATAGAATCAGAAACAGATTAGAAACAATATAAAAGTTTTTTTCTCAAAGAAAGAAAATCGAGCCCACTGCATGCACAGTGTCCTCTTAAGGAAATTATCCCCCTTAAGTACCCGAGGTTAATGGAATATATCCTCTCAAGATAGAATGATCTTACTCACCGGTGTATCAGTATGTAAAACCATGGTGTCAGCGAACTACTCAACGGCAGTAAAGTACAATTAGAATACTAGATTTAGTAGTATTAGAAGAAGTACAAACAAATTCTTTCAACTAAAATGAGAGGAAATCCCTCAATTTATAGAAAACGAAGGGTAGTGTGAAAAAGTTCTTATTGTACCTTACCGGAAAGGTCACAAACCTTTGGAAAAGTCACAATCTTTCGGAAAGGTCACAACCTTTCATAAAAGTCGCAACTTTTCATAAAAGTCGCAACTTTTCATAAAACTCACAACTCGTCATAAAAGTCGCAACTTTTCATAAAAGTTACAACTCTTCATAAAAGTCGCAACTCTTCATTTTCCATTCACACCTTTTAAAACCCAACATCTTGTTGAGGTTCTTCCCATCGAAAAATAGAGTGGTACAGTCTTGGTTTGTAAGCACCTAAACTTATGATCATCTCCTCCCAGTTCTGCCTTATCATTTCGATCCATGGAAACTTCCTTTTAATTATGAATTGGACATTTTGGAGTACTTGAAATATCATGCTTTGTATAGATATGTTACCCCCATGCTTCCTAGTATTCCTTCCCTTCCATAGTGTCCATGTAATCAATTTCGGTATGACCTTATATATCTCCATCACTTTGCTTGGTGCTTTAATCTGCCACTATACCTTCATCAAATGACGTAATCTTTTCCCTTCGACTATTATACCTGAAAAATTAGCAAAGTGCTTCCATGTCTTAGTAGCTATGGAGGGTGTTAGAAATAAATGCTCCATGGTCTCTTGTTGATATTACTCGCAACACCATCATCTTGAGGCCACATTGATCCTCATGATTTGCAAGTTATCATCTGTACGGACTCTCCCTTTCCATACCCTCCATAAAAAAAGTTGATTTTAAAAGGAATCCCCTTATTCCAAGTGAACTTGAGAATCTCCCTTTCATATCTTCTGTGTCGTAGTAACTCCCAAGTTGATTTTACTGTAAAGTTTCCATTCGTATTACCCATCCACCATGATTTATCTATATCCATTTCTATCAGTACAGGGCTGATATTCTCTATTATATATTGTACCATATCTTCCGAAACAGATTGATTCAGCTTCACCTTATTCCATCTCCCCTCTTTTATGAATTGCTTCACCTCAATCTCATCTTCCCCATGGTTCTGCCCCTCTAGATAGTACAAAGCTCCTTGCTTTGTCCCGTTGTCAAACCAAAAACTTGCTTTTCCTGCTTTAATCTTCCACCATATATTATACTCCACCTCCTCTCTAATTTGTATCATCTTCCTCCAAACATGAGAAATTCCTTTTCCTTGAGCAATAACTTGATGTTTCTTCTTACAATATTTTTTCCATATGTAATGGCTCCATAGTGAGTTTGATGAGGTTCTAAATTTACACCACAATTTCGCAAAAGCGAGTCCGCAACTGTGTGTAGTGATCTGAAACAAATTTCCTCTTTCGTCTTATGTCACGCCCCGAAGCTACCCCTAGGACGCGGACATGGGACCTAGGATCACGAGTGAACCTAAGCTAACCCTGCTGGCATATCATAAGCATACTAAAGATAAAATGAATCAATAAATACAGTGCGGAAGCTAATCATGAAATAATCTGAAATGATGGGGAATACCCATAATAAATCTAAATATATAAATACTGAGAGTTTAACAAAAGTTGAAAATTCAAACTCAAATACTAAAGTTGATTCTAACTATGTATGAAGTAAAGCCTCTACTGACTAGAAATGTTGGGACATGCCCCAACTAGATCTAGAAAATACTGAAAACTAAAGACTGAAAAGCCAGGAAGATAATCATGTCAATCGTCCTCGAAGAATGAGGACTCGCCACTGATGATGCTGAACTGAAGATCGGGAACCGATCTATGCGTGATCTAGTAGCTTAGAACCTTACATCACGAGAAGATGTAGCGCAGACTGTGCGTCAGTACTATGCATGCAAGATAGAGTAAATCTGAACTATAAACCTAACTGAACCAAAGCATATATCTAAGAAATGAAAAGAGATAAGCATGATACTAAACTGAGAATATTGAACATGAAATGACAGGATGCAACGACCAAGTTTACAATATGTTGAGACTGAAATCTGACTGTAACTGATAACATGGTCAATGCAATAGAATCTGACTGTAAGGGAGCTATTAATAGCCAACATAAAACCACACGAGCTAAATGTGGAGTCCGGTGTATGCGCCCAATTGAGAGGACCCAATATACCCTGCTAGACGTATAGAGGCATAACTAGCGTGATCACTAAAATGATGCCCACAGAGGGGACTTAGAACCTACGGGGCACATATTTCTGGGATGTGAGGTTGACTGACCCTAGTCCACTCGATATTAAGCTACTCCTAATTGATTATGTAATTAACAATTTATGACTGAATTTTTGTAATACTGGATAGCTTAAAATAGTGACATGCTAACTGAAAATGCAACATTAATGTACTGATAATGAAACATTCAAATCTAAAGCATGTATATCTGAAATAACTGTCCTAGCATGTGTAATTCATGAACTAAAATAACTACATAGCTAGGGTTCTGAATTCCTGAAAGAATCTACGAAAAACAATACTAAAATCATAGTAATCTAATTAGGAACATTAACGTAACTAATTCATAAAGATCTACCAAAATTCTAGAAACACTAGGTCTACATAATATTAAGGGAATCAAGAATCTGACTGAATTCTAGGGACCTAATGGGTGAAAGGAACCCACTGGTTAAATCCCACATACTTGGTGACGAATTCCACGGAGAAATCTTTCGATTTCGGGGCAAGAACTGATGAAAACTTGTTGAGTTCTTGAATTAGGGCTGCTCAACTTCTTCACTGATTTTTTCTCTAATTTTTCGCTTGACTTAGGTGAATAACTTATTAGGTTAGGTTCTAATTTGTTTACTAGGCTAAAACTGACCGAAACCACATACTTTAGGGGTTAAATGATGTAGTTTAGGTGTCCAACGCATAGGGGAAAAGACCAAACGACCCCTGACTGAAAGATCTGACGGGCTGACCACGGCCCTTATGACAGGTCGTCAAAGAGACCATAGACCGTGGAGTCAGTCGTGGTCCTTGGTCTAGTAGCTACTGGTTCTGGGCTTTCCCTCTACGATCCACTTCACGGACCATGTGAAGGATCACGGACTGTGAAGGTCCTCGTAGTCCTTCACCTAGGTCAGGGGTACATTGGCTCGACCTTCACGGGAGCTAGCACGGCCCGTGAAGGACCCCGTAGTCTGACATCTAAACCTCGTGGATTCCATCTGATTTCCATGAGCACCAGCACGGACCGTGAGGTGGTCCACAGCCTGTGAAGGGCTCCGTGGTCCACATCTGCTAGGAGGGTGTTGAGACCAGGGGCGGGTTGATGGACCGTGGTCCCTTTCACGGTCCGTGAACCCTGCCCGGTTCACTAGTCCTGGAGTTTTTCTGCTGCATTTTCTAAGTCTAAGTTCCGCGGTGTTACTCTTTAGGCAAACATAGATCATCCCAAGACAACCAATTCTTCCCTTTTAAACAACCAACCTTTCCCCTAAAAAGATTTTGCCATAATTTTCTGAATCTAGTTAATCACCACTTTTGGCGGATTCATAGCTGACATTAAGTATATAGGCATTAATTGTAAAACATTACAAACCAATACATATTTACCCCCATACGTAAGTAACATGCTATGCCAAGTCATCACCCTTCTACTTACTTTTTTCACTAGCTCTTCAAAGTGACAAATCTTCTTTCTCCCATAGAACATTGGGCAACACAAATACATGAATGGGAAGAATCCTACTCAAATTCTAGTAGTTCTTCTTATTCTGTTCCTTGCCGCAATAGGTACCTTTTCATGAAAATACACAAATCTCTTCATCAAATTTATGAGTTGTCCCGAAATCTTCTCGTATTTATTCAACACAACCATCATCTTCTTGACTGATCCTTTGTGGCCTGAGCAGAATAATATAGTATCATTTGCATAAGGTAATTGATTTCCTCACTCCATTTTGGCATTCCATATCCAATGAATTTATCATCCTCACTCAACTTATTCAAACTTCTCGAAAAAACCTCAGTTGCAATTATGAACAATGTTAGGGGTATCGGATATCCTTGCTTTAAGCCTCTTGACGATGGGAAGAAACCATATGAGTTTCCATTGACTAGTATAGAGTACTAATTATTCGACATCAGTCTCCAAATCATATCAATGATTCTCTCTGTGAACCCAAACCTCCTCATTACCTTTATTAGGAATACCCAAGATACTCTATCATATGCCTTAATCATGTCTAGCTTTACCACTATATTATGATACTTGTTGCGCCTCTTGATGTCTCTGACAATTTCTTGGGCTAACAGAACATTTTCGCTATGCTTCTTACTTTCATAAAACCAGTACGATTTTTCGATATGATTTCTGGAAGTACCTCGGCCAGCCTACTATGAATTACCTTATTTATGTATGTACTCAAGCTGATCGGCCTCAAGTCTGTAAAGCTCCTAACTTGTTCCTTCTTTGGAAGAAGGACCAGGTTCATGTGTGTTACAAACCTTGGTAATTCCGTGCCATAGAAAAAAGCTACCACAATTTTCACAATATCCTCCTTGATTATTTCCCAGTAGCTTTGAATTTTTTTTCCCGAGAACCCATCTGAACCACACGCACTGTCACTGTTTAAAGAAAAAATTGCCTCTCTTACCTCTTCCACCATGGGCGTTTGATCCATTCTATTTTGCTGCTCCACTGTGATTAACTTAGGTATACAGTCAATCATTGCATAATCTGCATTGAAATTGCTCTCCTTGGACTGCTACTCAAAAACCTTTACTACTGCCTCTCCAATGTCTTTCTTATCTATAAGTAAAACACCTTGATAATCAAGTATCTCATCAGTTGAAGCCTTCGTCTTCTCCCTTTCACATATGAATGGAAAAACTTTGTATTCCTATCCCCATCCTTGACCATCTCATACCATATTTTTGCTTCCAGAATTCTTTCTCCACTGGAATTTTTTTTCTGAGATCATCCTTTTCCTTCATCAGCTACACCCTATTACAATCCATGCTATGGATCTCAAATTGTATTTCCTTTACCCTTACTATATTTTCCATGGTTGCAACATTATGAAAGATGATTCCATACGTTTCTTTACTCCACTTGGTTACGACCTTCTACATGTCTTTCATTTTTTCCTGGACTATGACTAGTAGACCCCCTCCCCCTCCCCCCAAAGTTTTCTAAAGCATCCAGAATGACATTAAAATCACCTCTTACCAGCCAAGGCTTCTCCATATATTCACTAAGCTCTTCCAGATCTTCCCAAAGTTCTAACCTTTCTAGTGAACTACACCTAGCATACACTGTGGTGATGTAAATCATCTTTTGTATCGACTGATGCTTAAACTGAATAGTGAGTTTACAATGCTTCCTTCCCATTTCTCATTTTACAATACCCATATCTTTGATGAACAATTAGCCACAACTTTGTCCATTCCCAACTTTCTTCTATAAGTTTCTAATTCATGAGGCCCTCTGAAAGGTTCTAAAATGGCAAGGTATGTATATTTGTTTCTTTTATTTAAATCAATCAACCTTTCCACTGAATTTTGCGTATTGATTGATCTAATGTTCCAAAATAGTAGTTTGTCCATCATCATTTAGGTATAGGTTTTGCAGAACTACTCCTTGTATTTCTGATCTTTCCCATGTTGTTGACCTTTCTGCCTATGCGCATCTCCTTTGTATGCTTTGGTGATAAATCTCCTTTCACACTCACCTCCGTAATATTTTGTTGGATGTCATCCTCCTGCTCATCCTATTTTTTTCCTCATTTGTTTCAGGAACCTGAACTTCCTGTGACTTTGTTGATTCATGTTCATCCCATGTGGCTCGACAATTGTAGCCCAAGATCAAGTGGTTTATCTTCCTGACATCTATCACTCTCACCTTCTCCTGCCCCAATTTCCTCATGTTCTTCATTATTTTTACGAGCTTCTATGTAGCTTTACTTGCCATCCGCAATGTCAATGGATTTCTCCGAACTCTTCTTTATTGATACACATTCTTCCTTTGGTCCATCCCAAACGTATATTTCCTTCATCCTTTGTCCGATCCCCACTCTTCATTTGTTTCTCAAAATTTTCTTATACCCACTTCTTAGTCGATCTGTTGTCCTTGCCCATACTATCTCCCATTTTCACTGGTGTTCTCATTGCTTCAGCCTCTTCCTGCTGATCAGCTTTTTCATCTATCATGTCCTTTTCATTTTGAGCATTGAATTTATTTCCTGTTAATAGTCCTTCTTCACGCACCACCCTTTCTTTTGGATTCCAGCGCTGAGTCCCACCTATATGCCAGGATTTTCCTCTTTTAGCCCCATTCTTCTGCCAAGGCTCAAGGTTGTTGCTTTCTTTTTAATTCCTTATCTGCAATTGATTCATCTTTTCTGTCTCCTCACATTCCTTGGTAATTGCATTTCCTTTGTTCTTATCACCTTTCTCGGTGTCTTCTTGCTTTGGATATAACTCTGGGTGGAGTACAAAACATTCCTTCTCATTGTGACCCTGCAATTTGCAAATTTTGCAATATTTGGGTAAGTAGTCATATTTGATATCGATCCACTTCGCTACTATTTCTCCCATCTTATTCTTGATTCCTACATTAACACTTTTTGGGAATTCTCCGAGTAGGTTCACCTCCACCTTAACTCTAGCACAACTCGGTCTAGTTTTATTACTTGCTAAATCAACTTGTAAGGGTTTGCCCACTGCTGTTGCAAGAGAGAAGATCGTTTCTTTGTCAAAAAAATTGGTGGCAATGTAGGCAATGAAATCCAAGCAATCGCAGTAGAAGTCTCCTCCTTTGGATAAAAAAGTGGACCCCATTTAAAAGTTCTCATAGGATAATATCAATTTCTATGAGCAATATAGAATACAAGCTTCGATAAAAGATTCACATAGTCCTCCATCCTTGACGCCCTTATAAGTACGTTTGTTACATATTAGTCCTATGTTAACATCTCCTTTCAAATCGCATTGCTTGGGTATAATCTTTCGGAGTTCTTGAATGTCACGCCATCCATATGAGAATTTCCCCACTACAGCAAATTCCAGATCCTCATTCACAATCATCTGTGCCACTTCTTCTTCCTCCCATATTACTCTAGGTTCTCCATGTAAATACGTTAAGTTCTTCAGTGGTAAAGGTGCACGCAACATCATAGATGGTTGTAAAGTGGCTGCATACGACCTATCTCCAATAGTGTTTCCAGGCTGCATAATAGCGAGATTTGGAGCAGCCTCCACATGCGGTTGCCCGCCGAACACAGTGGCCATTCCGAAGGTGGACAAGTTCAAAATAGTGTTTTGAAGGCTAGGTTTTTTAGAGAGCAACTACCACTTTGATACAATTATTTCCATATCTTCACTTACCAAAGAACTTCATTTACCTTAAATATTTTCGTTATCTCCCTCTATATTAGATATGAGTTAATTTGAAATAATCTCCTTCTTAATTTACTACACAAATGCTTGTGCGTGGTTGCATACGTGGAAATGATAATGGCAACTCTACCGGATGAAACATATCTAATTTACAAAAGTTTGCCAATATGTATTAACATTTTTAGTCTATTTGCTAAACAACTATTAGTTAGTTTTAGCACTAATTCTTTATGAAGAGACATAAGAGAATTGGTAGGAGATGACACTATTTCGTCGCCCTTCATTGCTTTACTTATCTTCCTTGTTTTTCTCAAATTCGAGCAGATTTCAATGCTCCCATGTTTTAAAAGTCCCAACCTACGACATGTGAATTCAATTTTAATCCCGAACACTGTGCCCTCACAAATTAATGAGATTTCAACATTGTAAATTCAATTAGAACAAAGACTATAAATTCAATACACTGAGTTGTTGTTATGTTCATCGGCATTTTCATTGAATCTCCATAATTAATCCTCATTTATATGTGCCACTCAGCCATACCTCCAAGTTGTTGATCGAAATGGAATTGGATGTTCCAGGTTTGTTTGTTTTCCCGAAGGAAGGGCTATCTGATCCGATTAACTATGTAAGTAGTAGCGTGCTAGCGCACATACTCTTCCTCTATGAGCGAGACTCCACTCAAACTTGCCACTCCTTGGGTGAGGCCTTATGGTCTATGAACACCCCACCACTGAATGATTCACTTTCAAGATCTCACCTCTGACCCACGAGAACACAGGATCAAGCCAAGCCCTAACCCACCTACATGGAATTCATAGCTCCTTCATCTGGTCGAGAAGGGATGGGAACCGACTCTGCCTCTTCTATTACATTACATTATGGAGAAGTCCATTCTCATCATGATAGATCCACATCCTAGCGTAGTGCCACTTGCTTAGAACCAAAGCTAGCTTAGTAAGGTAGTTTACTTTTACATTTTGAAAAAAGAAGGCAAATCGATTTTTCCTTGATTGCAAGAGCTAGCTAGCAAGCTAGCGAACCCCCTCTTACTCACCTCAACATCTATTGAAAAGCTTCTGGATATATGACATTGTGAAATGCTAAATCTCAATTTGGAACTTCTGAGAGCATTTTTTAATAACTTAACTAAATTGAAAATGTATTAAGTTAGAATGCTCATAACAAAAGTAATGAAGCAGGTGAGGTTTGTGAAGGGTATTTTTTCTAGATAGTGGGCGATTTCTTTTTTGATCTTTGTATGCAAAATTGCCATAATGTGTGACCCTCTGTGTAACAATCTAACCATCAATCATTGTTATTACGAGCCAGATACAATTCCAAGAATAAATCAAATACATGTGCATCTCTAAAAGTGTGTTTTGGTTAATTTTTGATTTTTTGTTGTTAGATAAATCCAATAAATGGAAGTTGTTGGGAAGAAAAAGGGGAGATGAAACACGGGAAATGGGGAGAATAAGGAGGAGTTTGGATTGTTCGTAGGAATTTAAAGTAGTGTTTGACAAAGCCTCAAATATAGGGAATGACAACTTTTAAAAGCAATGGACTTGTCATGACCAGATTTCCCGTGTCGTGATGACACCTACTATAACTCACCAGTAGGTAAGTCATTCCGTACCCAAAATGACAAGTAGTGAGAATAAGGGCATAACTAAACATAAATAACACTAGAAATATAGTTAAGACAGAAACGGAAGCAAACCAAAATCTATATACAATAGAACCCCTCCCATAACCTGAAAATCACGAGTACATAGCTCTTTAATATGAACAAATACTGGCCCTGAAAGTTGACCGAAATAAGCCATCACAAAGGAAAAATACTATCAAAACATATATATAGAAGGAGTCAGGCATATTCAGGACGCCAAGTGCTCATCCTCGTCTTTGATCCCCAAAAGCTGCAAAAGATGACATGAATGATCACCGCTTGAAGCTGGTACTAGGACCTGTACCACGAAAAAGTTGCAGAGTATAGAATGAGTACCAAAACAAAGGTACTAAGTAGGCATCAAAAGTCGACTGAGCAAGAAGGGTAAACACAATATGAAAAGATAGAATCTAACCCAAACAGAGGTCCAAGAAGATATGAAATAAAGAACACGAGCATATCGAAAGTAAATCTTAGTATAGCTAAACTAAACCTTATTGGACCCCATAATCCTAGAAAGTACACTCGTGCGCAAGTTTATATAGAACCCGTATGGACCCTCCATAAGCCGAACTGGTAGACAGAATAGCTAAGTCTACTAAGAAAAGAGTGTCACCAACTGAAAACTGGTATACTAGCCCAAGTAACCATCAAGCCCAGTCAACTCCCCGCCTTCTAGAAAGATTGACAATCAATGAAGGCCGCCCAACCAACATGTCCACTCCAAACCCAACTAGCAAGAGTGACCTGGGAGCGTGTGGAGTCTAAAAAGGATATCAGGTATCAAGTCCACCCAACCAGCTAGTCCACTCCCAGAGATGTAAGATGCCAAATTAGAAAGAAAAACCCAGGGGCGTGCCGACTCTAAGAGGATTTCAAGAAGGCTCAAAGCCACAGTGGATCGATATCCACTCATAATGGGTCACAAAAGTCTCCAAGCCTAAACTACTCCAATCTCGATAAACCGCAAAACCTATGGTAATTCATCGAAGCTATAGAAATAGGGAGATAATATAGAAAGTCTAACAAGTTGCGTAAACGCCTAGACTAAGGCTTATAAAGTCAGACCCAAGTATTCTATTCCAATCTATAAGGTCCTAGTCCGTCTAAAATGACGTCAGAGACATAATAAATCTACAAGGTTCGCGAGTCTAAGGAAACACTAGTCTATCCTAGAATAAGTCGGAACATGCTTAAGAAAATGAGCAAAAATGCAAGTAGTTCACAACAACATGCAACAACACACGTATAACCCTAACTAGCTTGGTACTACCCTCGATATCACACTAATCAACATGAACTTATGTAATCGAGCTCACTTTATAAAGAAAGAAAGTAGTAGCCTACTTGTAGGCCAACCGGGAATGCTCCAAATCACAAGGCATGAGCTTTTCCTTTCTATACAACCTTTGAATACTTCCACACTATCAAAAATAGAGTCATAATGTTAGTACGGTCATTTAGAGACCAAAAACACATAAAAAAGAGATGAACAAATTTCAGAGTCAAATGGGATTTGTGGGACCCGCGCTGTGATTTCCAGAATTGATTACGTCAAGAGGTCTTAAACTATGGCCTGAACTTCTTTTCCAAAATTGAACACAATCTGAGGCCCAAAAATAGCAAACACATCACATGCAAATAGTTCACAAATTAAGTACCAAAAAGAGGATGGCAGCAACTTCAAGCTCAAATACACCTCAAAAGGAGGTTTACCAACACAATTTGATCACTCTACCATTTAGCCACAACCTCTAAAATCACACTGGACTTCTAATTACCACAATCGGAGTTAAAACGAGAAAGAAATCACTATTTGAAAATAAGAACTGAAGTTGCAGATTCGCTTAAGGTACCATTTAAGGCGGCTCGATGTTTCTTTCGGGCTTAAGATCTTCCTTATTTTGAGTCTTACATTGTATAGTTGAATGAATTTTCCTTTTAGTGTGTGGATTGTCTGGTTTGTGTATAGTTGTAGTTGGTTATTGATATTACTTGCATGTCCTCTATTATTCTCTTGTTATTCCTTAGTTTTCCCTTGTCTTGCAAGTATCATCGTACTACTTTTTTATATTTGATATTTTTGAGCTCCATCGGCCTACGATGCCTACTGGGTACTCTATTTTTGGTACTCATACTATACCTGTGCATCCTTTTTTCTGATGTAACTCCCAGTTCGAGCCCCCCTTAATGAGCATTTGGATCTCCCGTGGCTGTCACAAACTTGGATTGTGGTAAGCTCCTGGTGTTCAGAGACTCGCTGCTATCCTTATTTTGTACTGATTCTCATGTTAAATTTTGGATTAGTCGGTTTTCTATAATATATATATATATATATATGTGTGTGTGTGTGTAGTAGCTCATGTATAGGTAATAACACTCAACTACACTTCTTCTGATTCAAAGTGTAGGTGGTCGCTAACAAGTATAAACCTAACTATGAGTTGGGGTTGATCCCACAGGGAGTGATATAGTAAAGAATTCAATTACGAAGTAAAGACGTGTTCTAATATTTTGTAGAAGTAAAAGGGTACACAACATAAAATAAATCGCAAAGTTTCAAACATCAATATCAGGGGGGATTTTAGTAACCAAATTCTAACAAAATCAATTAACGCAGGGTTTGAATGATTAGAGAGAGGACCTTAGGAATGTGATCAATTGAATACTAATTCCGCTTAATGGGTAATTATTAATTGCTTTAAGTTGTTGAATCTCAATGGGTATGATAGGTTTCGAATATAATAGCTATATCTCGATCAACTATGATGTTTCAAGTGAGTTCTCTCGAAGCTCAACAAGCTTAACACTACCAAACAACATAATTCCTTAATTAACCCACTTTCTCAAGTTGGGTTGGAAAGATGCAAATCAATACAACTATCAATCATTCATTCGACGATGCACCGAATCATCATTTGCTCACCAAGTTCGCCTGGTACATGGGCTACTTCGCTGGAATATTTGGCGGGCTGGAGGCTAACTCAACGAGTCGTCGAGTGGCTTTTGCGAGCTCCAACTTCTCTTTTCTTTAGCTTTTCCAACGTTTAACTCCTTTTCGCATCGTAATGTCATTGCCTTGTTCTTAAACCTTCATTGTTTTATATTAACACATTAACATCAGTTATGAGCACAAAATAGGCATTGAGGACACTAATTCATTAAATAATAATCCCTAAATGAGTCGAAATTCCAGACTCATCAACACCCCCAACTTAAATTTTTTCTTGTCCTCAAATAAAACACAAGATCAGTCAGACCAACAGGGATGTCTACAAATAGTGCTTCTTGATATTCAACATGAATGCACACAATGTTGAATCCACACATGCAATGCTCAATTGTTCACTAAAAGTTTCATACTATGACTAGCCATCATAAAATAGAGTTCAAGCTCACAATGCTCACTTCAAATGCAAATTCATGCCCAACAAGAGTATTTGAATGCCCTCACATAAAAAATGATTCTATGCTCTCACAAAGCCAATCAAGGATTACAATTAATGAATCGAAATCAACTCTCACACTCTCAATGTGAAAAAGATGCATAATTTTACCCATAGGCTTGCCCGTATTTTCCGCCCAACATAATTACTCGGCTCATGCAAGATCACAAAGGTTTTTCAAGGCTTGTAATAGGGTTGGAGGTACATGTTTGATTATTTGGGATTAGTGACTTCTACCTTCATAAAGAATGGCTCAAATTTCACTTCTTTTCCTTTTCTTTCACTCTTTTTATCTTTAAAACTCATCCCTGACATCTTTATAACACACAAGAGTTTTCTTTTAGTTATAGCTCATCGGGCACCCCTCTTATTTCCACAATCATTGCACGATGGATACAAATTTATCATTTTTTTCTTTTTCTCCTTTTTCCATTTCTCTTTTTTTTTATATGGAGAGGTTCCATCGTATTTTCCATACATGCCTTCAAGAACAAATTTTCACAAAATTCTTGCTCGATTTCTTTCCTCATTCTTACCACACCCCCAACTTAGGATTTCGGCCTAAGTTGGTTATTCAAACAAACCAATGCTTCATGAAGGTTTTAGGTGGGGAGGACAAGGTCATTTGCCTTCACGTTTTATCCAAATAAAAGGGTAGGCTCGAATGGTGCCAAGATAGGCTCACACACTCACAAGGTGGTCACACAAAGTTATAGCAATTAGGTTCACTCTTAAAAATTTATGGTTAAGATCATTTCCTTCATTCACCAAAATTAGTCAATAGGACCAACGAGGAAAGTTCTAGGTATCATCACACACATCTTTCAAGTAAAACTCACCACACAAGGCATTTAACACAATTATCAATCATGACTTTACAAGTTAAGCTCACGTGCAATGATAATTACAAGACACACTTCGACAATTTGACTAGTCACAATGAGATGCTAAGAGTACACACATGACTTATGCAACTCAAATTGCCTCGTTGGACTTGCGCAAACATATCGTTCATTATGAGAACTATTCAAGTCATTGGTATTGATCGCAAGCGACGCTTAAATGTACAAGAGAACAACAATCACATTACAATATAGCAATCAAGAGAGAGACTAATTATTCAAAGAAAACATCACTATTAAAGAATTAATGGAGAAGTTTGAACAAACAAAAAAAAAACAACAAAATAGCCATCATAAAACAAAATACAACCAAGAGGATAGGTATCAAGATACCTTCACCCCAAAAAAATATCTACAAAGTTTCCTCAATGTGAAATAAAAATTGAATGTATCAAACGAGAATAAAATGGAGGGAGAGTAAAAATCCCCCTGTCAGGCTAGGCCTATGGTGGACTCTAGGTAGCTAGGGTGGACCCAACACAGGCATCAGTGCCCAGCTCGATTGCAACTCCGAAGGTCTACGCAACTATCTCCTCTGTGGGCTAAGATCCAACTAGGGTCAATCATGGACGTGTTGCGTAGTGACGCCTTAGTGGCCACTCGTACCAAGTCATCCTTCAAATTCTCTAGGTCCTCGAAAACTACCTCATCACGAGTCCCCTAGATCCTCATCCTTTGTCTCAGTTGTGTCAGACTCTGCATCATCATTGGGTGCAGCAACGTATCCGGTCACAACAACCGGAGGGATTTTAGAAACAAATGGCATATCCAAATTGGGGTCTTTGGGAACTTCTACATTGGCCCACATCATCGATATGTCAGTGGATTTCAGCTCATCCATTTCTTGATGCAAATCAGTAATATCATCTTTTAAGGCTATTATATTTGCAGATCCACGATCTGACGTCTCACATACCTCAACCCGAGCAGTGAAGGCATCTAATACAACCCCGTCGGCTATGACACTTTCTCGTTCTACTCTCAACTCCTCTTGAATGGTAGCCAATGTCGCAGCTATCGCTCGATCAATCATAGATGGCACAGTGGCCTCAACCCTCAAAGTCCCTTACATCGGTCGAATAGGCCAGGTTGCCTATTGTGTACAGCATAACCGGGGTCAACGGAGGATCGGAAGTAGAAGCAATAGCAGGAGCAACAAAAGTTGAAGGGGAAGGTATACTTATGGGCTCGTCTACCTGAGTGGGCTTAGTAGTGCCGGCCTCCATGGTATCTACATGCACAACTGGGGATGTGTATACTGGTACTATCTTCCTCTTCACGGCCTTATTCTCCGTATATTCCGCTTCAATCCTCTAAATGCCAGTAGATGAGGTAGGAGTCACTTCAACATTAGTCTTCACCACAAAGGGAACACCAGCTCGGCGACACAAATTGCTGATATGAACTGGAAATGGCAGTGAGGTTTGATTCTATTTGGCCCTCATAGTCATCTCCTATGCAATGATCGACTCTAGATTCAGCCTATCTCGGTCGATGAAACAACCCAACAGTGCAGCCTTTGAATGTCGAATGATAGAATCGTTATGTGATGGCATCAAAGTGTTGCTAATAAAGCCAAACCAATATCAAGCTGCAATATTCAACTCCTTCTTCACAATCATAAATCCCACCTCTATCCAAGAAAAAGTAGCATCACTCAGCAATGCGGCAAGCCACCCCTTCAAGTCGTCCAATATCTAGATCTTGACCTTCTCGGCCAAATAATACATAACCCGAGTTGTGTAATTCAACTCTTCATTAATATTAGTTTCGCTGCACTTGACTTATTTACCCCGCACCTCTACATAGTAAATTTGTGTCATTGATCCTACCTTCTTTTCGATCAACTTCGCATAACTTTCATAGAATTACCGACCTCATGAAGGAACATATGGATTTCGGGGATTGGTGAACTATTGGAACTTGTGGAAATGAAGTGTATTCCACACAACTGGATTTTGTCCACCACCTCATCTGTGGACAACCGTTTCTCCTCCAAAATAGTCCACAAGCCAATGGCCTTTAGTCGATTCATAGACCGAGGAGGATGTACTGGGGTTGGAGGCACTTGAGGTGTATGTGTTTCTATTGGTGCTGGAGGCGTCGGAAGTGCTGGAAGTTTGGCCAATGGATCATGAACTACTTTAGATCGCAATTTTGAGCGCTTCCATTTGAGAAACTGTCCTTCTGTTGCCGGTGCAATAATAGGAGTCCTGGACACCGCAACTTCCTCACCTTTAGACCCAGAAGAGGTGAGATAGGTGTAGTTGATGCCTATACTGTCTGACAAACTCGAACTTGTTACCACCTTCCTTTTCCCTTTCCTTTAATACTCCCCAGAGGAAGTTTAGGATGAGTAGCTGATACGCTCAAATTACACCTCCCTAAAGAAGTATAAGCGATCGTTATCAGGTTAAGAACCCAACTTGTAGGTTGGGGTCGATCCCACGAGGAAAATGGTTTAGACTTTACTTTAACCAACAATTATATTCAATTAGCCAAAGTACTTCCAGAAACAAGAAATAAAAAGGGGGGAATTTGTGAAACAAATTGTAAGAATTCAGTAAGTAATCAATAAACAAAAGTCAATTTCGGTTGTTATCAAGATGAGAAAATTAACTAGGGTATACGTGTTCACCACAAGCTCATAACGCAGTAATT
>NW_006238927.1:1810910-1811077 GCF_000226075.1 Solanum tuberosum | reverse complement strand
TCAGGACTTAAAAAATATTTCAGCTTCCAAAAATCAGCTTCTCTGAAGCAAACGATAGACCAACAGTACAGACTGTAGATCGATCTACGGTCCATCAATTCCCTCCGCAGCTCCACACTTAGATTCTTCAAAAATCAGGTACTGGAACCCTCGCAGTATCACTCTAC
>NW_006238927.1:1808273-1809155 GCF_000226075.1 Solanum tuberosum | reverse complement strand
TCACAATCCATTTACCCCACCCCCAACAAAAATAGATGCGATTGTCCCCAATGCATACAAAAACAGTAAAAAGAAAATGGATTGGGTGAAACAAACCTGTGGCGCAAAGCGCCGACGAATCATCAACAAGCGGGGGGATCCGGTTTCCCGAAACCCGCTGGACCAACAGTGGGGGCACCTTCTGCAATCATAGCATTCTCAGTAGTGCTCTCTATCAATCTCACCGCACCATCAGTGGTGCTCACAACATCCCTCAACACAGGCTGGATCTCTGCAACTGGGGTAGAGCTCGATGCCCCTGCAACTCTCTCACGCACTCTCTGCTGGCGCAACTCTTCGTCTACCATCGAGGCCCTCCTAGCTTCCTTCTCCTGCCGACGCTATCTTTTGTGTGCTTTCTCTTCCTCTGTGCGATGAGAACGGTGCCGCTTGCCTTTGGCATGTGTCTGTGCGGGCCCTTCCTCGGCGGTCCCACTGAATAGAGCATCTAGCACTGTATCATCAGCCAGTGTAGTAGGAGCAGCCTGAGTCTCAACTGAAGGTGCAGCAAGAATAGCATCAACGTCAGTCCGGAGGCTGGCTAAATCAGCCTGTAACGCAGATAGATCTGTAGCCGGGGCTGATCGCTCGAGAACTCGCAACTGGAAGGCATCAAGCCTCTTATTAACAACTTGGACCTTTCAGTCCATCATTACCTCCATCCTGCGCTCCATCCTCGCCTCGGACTCAGCTATCGACTTCTGCATCCATGGCTGGATGTGATACAGCAGTGTGGCCATCTGCGCCTCTAACTTCTGTACTCTGGCCATTGGGACAACCGCCGCTCCTAACTGTGGTGTGGACCTGGAAGAACTAGGAGCAACACTAGCTGCCTGAGAAGAG
>NW_006238927.1:1806214-1807473 GCF_000226075.1 Solanum tuberosum | reverse complement strand
TCATATGAGCCATCTTCTCACGAATCTCATCCACAGACTGGTTGTGTGTAGCATGAACGACAAATGTGTTTCTTCCAGTATCTGACCTCCTAGTGCTCCATGCTTTATTGTTGCGAGAGATCCTCTCCAATTTTTCAGAAATCTGTGCATATGTACAATCACCATATGAACCTCCTGCACTAGTGTCAAGTACTGCTTTATTGTTATCATCCTGTCCTCGATAGAAATATTCCTTAAGTGACTCTTCATCAATACGGTGATTTGGGACACTTCTAACAAAGGCAGTGAATCTGTCCCACGAGCTACTCACGGACTCTCCAGGTAATGCCACAAAAATTTTGACCCTATCTTTGTGATTAAGCTTCTTTGACACCGGATAGTACTTTGCTTTGAACACCTCAGCCAGTTGGTCCCATGTGAATATTGAGTTATACGGAAGCTCAGTGAACCATACTGCAGCATCGCCTGTCAGTGAAAGAGGGAACACTCGTAATCCAATGACATTCATATCCAAGTCTGGTCTACCTACACAACTTTTGCAAACCACCCTTAGCTTGGCCAAGTGAGCATGTGGATCCTCCGATGGCGATCCTGAAAATAAGCCTCTTGCTGTAAGCATCTGCATCAAACTACTAGTCACCACAAATGTGTGTCCTGGAGGTAGAGGAGGTAAGACAATGGGTCCATCAGAGTCTGCTGTATTGATGTTGCCCCGATAGTTGTCATGTTGTCGTGGGCCTGGTGGACCATGCACTCTCACTGCATCTCCCAATTGATTTTCAGCTAGACCCCGGTTTTCCCCACCAACTACTCTTGGCTGTTGTAACTCAACTGCTTCATCTAGATTTCCTCCGATAGGATTAACTGGAAGTCCTTGATTGTTCATTCTGCGCAAAGTTCTGTTCAACTCTGGATCGTACGGAGTAAGTGGTTCGCCTTGGCTCCGTGTACTTGGCATACACTAAAGTCGGAACCTGAGAGAGACAAAATCAAAGAGAAAAAGTAAAATTAGGAAATATTTGACTAACGTTCAATAATGTAGTTAAAAATAAATCTAAAAGCCAGATTCCCCGGCAGCGGCGCCAAAATTTGATACGCTCAAATTACACCTCCTTACAGAAGTATAAGCGATCGTTATCAAGTAAAGAACCCAACTTGTAGGTTGGGATCGATCCCACGAGGAAAATGGTTTAGACTTTACTTTAACCAACAATTATATTCAATTAGTCAAATTATTTCCAGAAACAGGTAATAAAAGG
>NW_006238927.1:1803079-1805216 GCF_000226075.1 Solanum tuberosum | reverse complement strand
TCCTCCATGCCTTGCCTGTTGATCTACGGTCATCACCTACGGACCGTGAATGGACCTACGGTCCGTAGATCACCTCCGTGAATGCCTTTCTTCTGCATTTCTTTCAGCTGTCTCTACACTTTCGCACCTGAACGTCTTTCCTGCAAAACATGATAAAAACACATCAAAACCAATATAAAAGGGCCTTAGACACACACAACTTGTAAGTGAAACGTATTAGAAATACCGTAAACTCACGGTATATCAGTAGCTTGGGGAGGTACAACCTCCGTTGTGATTACAACCCCTTTGGCCTTCTTCTGAGGTGCTGGACCTCGTACATGGAGCTTCGGCCTAGCCATATCTATAGAAAAACACAAATGAAACACATTTGGTTGAAAAGGGTTAGTGGAATATGTTTTCAAAAACTTGTAGGAAAACTCGCCAAACTTCTTGGCGTGTCTCTGAGACCATTCGGCGAGCAACGGAGGATTCGGCAAAAGTTATAGAACAAATAAGCAAAAATTCAGGTCAAATAGGCAAGACAAAAACCCAATCGGTAAGTCACCGAACCTCTTTGGGCGATAAATAGAGGTGTCACCGAAAATTACAGAAAAATTTAGCAAAATTAGGGGTCAAGAAGGCAATGACAAAGAAATTCGGCCAGTCACCAAGTCTACTCGGTGAGCTACAGAACATCGCCAAATTTCAAATAAAATAATACCAACAATTTAGGTCAAATAGGTGATAATGGGGTTACTTGATGAACTGCCGAGCCACTCGGTGAGCTCGACTCAGCTCGCCAAATGGCCCGATGTGTCAAATTCCCAACCCAAATTTTAATTCTCAATGAACAGCTTGGTATGGATCAGGCCTGTTCTAACCAAAATGGGAAAATTTGGATTTTCTGGAATGTTGATATTCAATGTCAAATTCTAGAAAATGAGGACCAACATATTACTTGTGAGCTGAATCATGGAGAGTGCAAAGAGAAATATATGATCTCTTTCATTTATGCAAAATGTGAGGACCATCTCAGAAGGCCCCTTTGGGATAAACTCATGCAACTTTTAGATAAAGACATTCCTTGGTGTACTATTGGAGACTTCAATATGATCACTTCTACTGAAGAAAAGCAAGGAGGGGTTCCCTACAACATGAACAAAAGCTTTGATTTCCTTAGTGCTATAGAAGCCTGTGGTTTAATGGATTTGGGGTACAGTGGGCATCATTTTACCTAGTGCAACCAAAGAGCTACCGAAGCCAGGGTTTAGAAGAGATTGGATAGGGCTATGACTAATGATAAATGGCTCGAACACATGCCTCATACCACTATAACTCATTTACCTGCAGTGGGGTCTGATCACATCCCTTTGCTGATGGAAATTGCTGGTAGAGAAGGCCAGCAGACTAAATATTTTAAATTTTTGCATTGTTGGGTTGAAAATGAAAACTTCATGCACATTGTTAAGAAATGTTGGGAAAGAGAAGTACAGGGCAACCCAATGTGGAAACTTCACCAAAAAATGAAGAGACTTGCTTCTACCCTTAGTGAATGGTCAAGACGAGAGTTCGGGGATATTTTTGCAGTTGTTAAAGAGTTTGAAGAATAGGTGAGACAGGCTGAAGAAGAGGTGATGATGAACAATATAGAAGCCAATAGAGCTAAGCTTCATCACTATAATGCTAATTATATAAAATACCTTAAATTGGAATCCTCCATACTTAAACAGAAGACTCAGCTCCAATGGTTTAAGGATGGGGATGCCAATTCAAAGTACTTTCATTCTATCATGAGAGGAAGAAGAAGAAGGCTTTTCATCAATAAAATCAATACAGATGACAATGAATGGATTCAGGGTGATGAAAATATTGCCAAGGCTGCCTGTGTTTATTTCCAGGAGACCTTTACAGGACATGAGAATAGAATTGCAGAGAATATTCTTCAGTGCATTCCAAGAATGGTTACAGAGGAATAGAACCAGAACTTATAGGCTCTCCCTACCAAAGAAGAATTGAAACAAGTTGTCTATTCTATGAATCCTAATTCTGCTCCTGGTCCGGATGGTTTTGGAGGGAAGTTTTACCAAGCATGTTGGGACATTATCCAAGATGTGCTACTGGAAGTAGTACTTGCCTATTTCAGTGGTCACATAAT
>NW_006238927.1:1776965-1801689 GCF_000226075.1 Solanum tuberosum | reverse complement strand
AGAAGCCAATAGAGCTAAGCTTCATCACTGTAATGCTAAGTATATAAAATACCTTAAATTGGAATCCTCCATACTTAAACAGAAGACTCAGCTCCAATGGTTTAAGGATGGGGATGCCAATTCAAAGTACTTTCATTCTATCATGAGAGGAAGAAGAAGAAGGCTTTTCATCAATAAAATCAATACAGATGACAATGAATGGATTCAGGGTGATGAAAATATTGCCAAGGCTGCCTGTGTTTATTTCCAGGAGACCTTTACAGGACATGAGAATAGAATTGTAGAAAATATTCTTCAATGCATTCCAAGAATGGTTACAGAGGAACAGAACCAGAACTTACAGGCTCTCCCTACCAGAGAAGAATTGAAACAAGTTGTCTATTCTATGAATCCTAATTCTGCTCCTGGTCCGGATGGTTTTGGAGGGAAGTTTTACCAAGCATGTTGGGACATTATCCAAGATGTGCTACTGGAAGTAGTAGTTGCCTATTTCAGTGGTCACATAATGCCTAAGTTCATGTCTCACTCTTGCTTAGTGTTACTTCCTAAGGTGGAGCATCCTAATAGGTTCAATGAATTTAGACCTATTAGTCTCAGCAATTTCACCAGTAAAATTATTTCCAAAATTCTGTGTCTCAGATTGGCTCCCATTTTGCCTCATCTCATCTCGGAGAATCAATCAGGTTTTGTTAGAGGAAGGAGCATCACTGAAAACATTATGCTGGCTCAAGAGATTAATCATAACATTAAAAAACCTAAGGAAGGTGATAATGTGGTAATCAAGCTCGACATGGCCAAGGCCTATGATAGAGTGTCCTGGTCCTTCACTTGTTTAGTGTTGAGGGCTATGGGATTTGGTGATGTCTTTATTGACTTGGTTTGGAGAACTATGAGCAACAACTGGTACTCAGTCATTGTCAATGGTACTAGACATGGATTCTTTCACTCCACAAGAGGCCTCAAACAAGGTGACCCCCTTTCTCCAGCCCTATTTATTTTAGGAGCTGAAGTGCTGTCAAGAATGCTCAATCTGTTACACCATGATCCTAATTATAAAGGCTTCCAGATGGAAATTAGAGGTCCTCAGATCAATCACTTATGTTTTGCAGATGATGTAATTATCTTTACTTCCGGGACTAGGGCATCCTTGCAATTGATTATGAAGACTTTGGGAACTTATGAAGCTGTTTCTGATCAGCTTATTAACAAATCCAAAAGTCATTTCATGATCCCTGCTAACACCCCACCAGATATTATCTCCATAATTCAAGAAATCACTGGTTTTTCTCAGAAAACTAGTCCCATCTCTTATTTGGGATGCCCTTTGTATATAGGGGGTCAGAGGATTATCTACTACTCTGAGTTAGTGGCAAAAGTGGTGAAGAAAATAAGTGGATGGCATTCTAAAATCCTTAGCTTTGGGGGCAAAGTCACTTTAGTCAAACATGTCCTTCAATCTATACCTATACACACCATGGCAGCTATTTCTCCCCCTAAAATCACTCTTAACTACATTAGGAGGGTGACAGCTGACTTCTTTTGGGGGCTGGAAAAAGACAGAAAGAAATACCACTGGGCCTCATGGGAAAATCTCAGCTTTCCTTATGATGAAGGGGCATTGAAGTACGAAACCTTGAAGATGTATGTACCTCAATGCAATACAAACAGTGGTGGAATTTCAGAGCCAACAATTCCTTATGGGGTCAATTCTTGAGAGCAAAATATTGTCAAAGAGCTAATCCGGTGGTAAAGAAATGGGACACAGGACAATCTTTGGTCTGGAAATACATGATGAAAACAAGACCAGTATTGAACCCCACATCACCTGGAGGATCAACTCTGGAACGTGTCTATTTTGGTGGGACAATTGGTTGGGGGAAGGACCTTTAGCTCATCACTGTGATCATATCAATAGTCTTAACAATACCACAGTGTCTCATTTTTTGTTGAATGGACAATGGAATGAGACAATGATCAGACAAAGAGTTCCTCCTCCACTAGTTCCCAGAATTTTGAGCAACAGCCTGCATTTGCAAGAGGGAGTTCCTGATGAAGCTTTCTGGACGGCCAATGATAGTAGTGTTTTCTCATGTTCCTCAGCCTGGAATTTAATCAGAAAGAAGAAGGGCAAGAGTATCATCAACACATGGCTCTGGCACAAGCACATTCCCTTCAAGATGTCCTTTTTCCTTTGGAGGGCAATTAGGAGGAAACTCCCCACTAATGAGAGGATCATCAACTTTAGAGCTGAACCTGCCAACTGCTCCTGCTGCAGCAGGCCTGGTCTAGATGATATTGACCATATTTTAGTTAATGGTAATTTTGCTAGCTTCATATGGAATTTTTTTGCAACAAGTGTTGGTATCCCTCACAACCAGAACACTCTGAGAAACTTACTGACTACCTGGTGGGGAACAGAACACAGAAATGTAGTGCAGAAACAGTTTCTGCACTCTTTGCCGATTATAACATGTTGGAATCTTTGGAAAAATAGATGTTCAGCTAAGTATGGAGGCAAAAAATCTAGCATCATCAGAGTTAAATTCCTTATTCAGAAGGACATCATAATGCTTCTCCATATTGCCTTTCCATATTTGCAATGGCCTGAGGACTGGCATGACTTGATCAATTATATGGAGGCCTGCAAACATGAGATCACGATCACTCAGGTTAATTGGAAAACTCCTCCCACCGATATTTTTAAACTCAATACGGATGGTAGTGCAATGAACAATCCGGGCAAAATTGGGGGCGGAGGAATTTTGAGGGATCATCAAGGCAACATGATATATGCTTTCAGCATCCCTCTTGGAATTGGCTCAAATAATTTAGCAGAGACACTTGCAGCGCAGCAAGGTATCTACTGGTGTGTTCAACATGGTTTTAAGAAGATTATCCTCGAAGTTGACTCAAAGCTGCTGAATAATTGGATCAGCTATAAATCCAAACCTCCCTGGCAGATTCAGCAGCACATCAGGGAACTGATCAGACTCGCTAGACAGCTAGAATTTTTTGAATGCAGGCACATCTTCAGGGAAGCTTACAATACAGCAGATTTCCTTGCAAAGGGAAGCCACAACTCAGACATTATCAGACAATACTACACTCATCATCAGCTTCCTACAGTTGCTAAAGGTAGCTACCTGCTAGAGAGGATGGGAGTATCCAATTTCAGAAGGAAGAAAATAAAGAGAATCAAGCAACCGCCTTAAGTTTTAGATAGACTCCAGATTAGTTTTTCCATTCGTTTTCCATGTAAGGGAGAGTCTCCCTAGTTTATTGCTTACTAGTTATGATGTACGGAGAGGAGTCCTCTCCTCTAGGCGCATAGTTAGTAGGTTCCTTTCTAGTACGGGGATGAGTCGACTAGCCTTTATAGGAAGGTTGACACATGTACCACCATAGGTTCGGAGGTAAGGTTTATATCCCCCTCCTTGTATTTTTGTTTTGTTATTAATGCTAAGGCCTGGGGGTGTTGCTAAGCCCCTGAACCCCCAAGGGTCGTTCAAATAAAAGTTAAAAAAAAAAAAAAAAATTAACAGCCTACGAAAAATAATTTCAAGAAAAATTCCCAACAATTTTCTATCCTACCCACGATGAATCTCTAAGCCGGGGGTACTCAAACTTCCCCACAATTGATTTAAATTCAACCAAACAATGATTTTTCCATTAAGAACGACGTCACCCAATCCATCATTAGGCAAATTCGAGTTTTTTTGTGGAATTCAGGTTACTCAAACTTCACCCGCACAAAACCGAACATGAAACTCACACATTTCATACAATTCAACTGCAAAACTCAACCAATTTAGGGTAAACAAAATATCTAACATGCTTGATTCCAAATTAAATTTCAACGAGTGAATAGGCACACAATCAAGGCACCCAAATAAATTCATTAACTACTCATACACATGCTCAGTCTAAATCTTGAAATTAAAGTAAATTCTGAAAAATCAACCTAATATTCAGACAAGTAAACACTTAGGCAAAGATAGGAGGATGAACAACACTTCAGATTCCGATCACACACGAGGACACCTATAAAATTAAAGTAAAAATATAATCTAAGGTTTGATTGTAATTGATTAATGCTCAACTACACCACTTCCAATTCTAGGTGTAAAGATGATTGTTATCTAGTATAAAACCCAACGAAGAGTTGGGGTCGAACCCACAGGGAGTGGTCCAATGTTAAAATACAATTACGAAGTACAAATGTGGTCTAAGAGGTTATAGGAATAGAAATTATCAAAAACATACAAACAAGTCTAAGGGGGTGACAACGAATGTCAGATGGGGTTTTTGATTTGCAATTAACAACTAAAACAAGAATGAAAATAGGGGAAACAACAATATTAAGAGGAATTCTCGGGATGTGATAGATTATAAGCTACTTACACTATATGGGTAATTGATATTTAACAATAATTTCCTGAATCAATGTGGGTAGGCTAGGCTATAAGTTCAATAGTTTTCTCTCGAACAACTATTACGGTTCAGGTGAGTTCTCTCGAACCTTGATAAGATTGACAAGATAAACAACCACAACCTTAATGTATCCGCTCTCTAGACCTAGATAGGTAGGATTGAGTTTATGATTCACTCTCTCGAGCTAAATCCATATCAACCCAATGCCTACAAATATTAATCAAAAGCTTTGGTTCCAAAAATTCTCTCTCAAGAAAGCCAAGAACTCTATGCTAGAATTGCATTGGCAACTACAATCCGTAGATTAAAACACAGCTAATGATGAAACCCACATTAAAACAACAATTTCATCACTAAACAACAATACCCATAAGATAATTAGACAAATAAATACATGATCACACCCCAAGAATTGGGGTTTTAGATACACATCATAAATAGAGAAAAATGATTACCAAATATATTAGCCATGATTTGGGTAAAGGTTCTCAATTCTTTACAATGGTCCAAATTTAATAAATTCAAAAACCCACTTGCTAATCCTCAAAGTTAAGCTTAGAAATCCTCAAACACTATAATGGAAACTCAAAAACTAAGAGAAAACTCTAACCCTCAAACTTGGGGATCAAAACTCAAAAAGGGCAATCCCAAATTTCATTTGAAGTTTCAATTTATAGTTGCCCGATTTTTTGCCTGAAAGACTATTGGGCGAAATAAGTCGCGCCTAGCCGAACAGGTCGGCGATCCTCCCTTTACTCCCTTCCATTGTCAATCTGCAATGGCCATCAGTTCTCTAGGTCCTGTAACTTTGGGCGATCAAAGTTGCTCTCGCAAATCATTCAGAGAATTGCCAACTACCCATTTTTGTTGCCAAGTTGATTCTTCCCCAGGGCTGGCATGCTGGAACTTTGGGCAGGCTAAAAAGTCACTCAGCGGTTCGCCGAGTGGTCTTCGCGATCATCAGGATCACTTTTCTTCATTTCTTCAGCTTGGTTTCTCCTTTTTGCCTGGTAGTGTCTTTGCCTTGCTCCTTAATCTACATACCTGCAAATAAATGCTTTAACATCAGTTTATAACATAAATTAGGCATTTGAGGACACTTAAACTATTAAAACAAAGTCCTAAATGAGTCCAAATCTCGAACTCATCTGTAAGAGTGCAAAAGTCGAAAAGTTCAAAAGAAGGGGAGGATTTGAATAAAAAACGGTTGAAAGCTCTTGACCCTTCAGTTTGCACCCATATTGGTGAGGCTCACTTATTTCGCCGATTCACTTGACGATTCGCCGAGTGAAAGTCAGCTCGCCCAATTTGGCAGACAATCAACACCATTAGTTGCTTAAAAAGGCGAGTTTGATCGGGCTCGCCAAGCCACTCAGTGATTCTCTAAGTGAGCTATGAGCTTGCTCAACTGCCTTTTTCTCCAAAATTTGAAATTCAACTTGCACATCCAACAAACGTTATTTAAATAATAGAAAGTAAAATTTGGGTTGCCTTCCAAGAAGAGCCTTATTTAACGTCGTGGAATGATGTGCCCATGTATTCTAGCCTCATTCTTTGTGTTAACTAAGGTATCACTAGGAAGACCCCATTTTAGTCTTGGATTTAAGTGAGCCAATATTTAACCCATTTGAGTCTCAATCATCTTTATGGAAATAGAATGCAAGGTCACTGTTTGATTTAAAGATGAGACATCATCTTTCATCTTCTTTAGTACCTTATCCAATCCTTCCATCTTGTTTAGGATGCGAGCAAGCATATCTTCGGTCCGAAAGTTTTTGGGATCGACTTTGTGTTTCTTTGGCTTTGGATGTTCATGAAGGGGCACATTACAATTTTATCACCATTTCTATCTCTCCAATTTGAACCCCGATCACGCCAATCTCGATCTCTCCAACCATCATCATGATCTTTATTCAAACCTTTATTTCGACCCAACCTTGGATAGCTCGGATGGTAACCCCCTACGTGGTTTGACAAGAATTGTACCTTTTCTTTGTACATGGCCTCAAATTGTACGTCATCAGGACTCACACCACTAATAGCACCAACCACGTTCACAACCTTGTAACAAACTCCCATGACATGTTTCGTCAATAAGTCCATTTGGGTCATTCTCTTGGCCATGCTTTCATCACATTATCAGTTTTTCTACAATTGTTCCTTTGTCAGCCCAAGATTAAAAGGAGACACCTAATCTTCTCTTGTGTACCATGTACATTGATTTTGGTCATCTCATCAAGCAAGACTGACGTTATGACAAATGGTTGTCTCATGATTCCACCCTAAATAAGTTGGTCAGTAACACCTTTGTTGACGATATCAAGACTGCAATAAAAATATTGCAAGAGCACATTGTTCGGCAAACCATGAGTCGGACATTGGAGAACTAACTTTTGGAACCTGAACCATGTTTCATAGATGGTCTCACCATCAATCCGCTTGAAATTCTAAATATTATCCCTCAACTTAATCATCTTCGAGGGAGGAAAATATTTCATGAAATACTTTTGTGAGCTCCTCCCAAGAAGTGATGGATTCCCTTTGGTAGTCCGGTGAACCACTTTGTTACTTTCCTCATTTGAGAAAAGGGAAAAATGGAGTCGGACCGACTCTTCAGTGATGTTCTTGAAGGAAAATGGTCCACACACATCCACGAAAGTGGGGATGTGGTCATGACAGTCCTCATGGGAAAGTCCCCCAAAGATACGTTTCATTTGCAACAGCTCCAACATCGTGCTGGTCACATGAAACACCATATTGCTCAATGTTGGAGGCAATCGAATAGCAGCAGCCTTCCTAGCTGATCCACATTGACATCATGCAAGTTTACGATATCATCATTTTCCCCAAGGTGACTTGCATTGCTCCCGTTCACACTTATTTCTTCACATGTTTTAGAGCAACTAACAAAAATAAAAAAAATTCTACTATAACAACATTAGTGCACGAAACACTTCAATAAAAGAATTTTAATCACCACTCCCCAGCAACGATGCCATTTTTTATAATGCTCAACTATACCTTTTTTTATTAAAAGTATATGCAATTGCTAACAACTATAAACCCAACGATGAGCTGGGATTGATCCCACAAGGAGTGATACAGTAAATAATTCAATTATGAAGTAACGACGTGTTCTAATCTTTTGTAGAAGTAAAAGGGTATGCAACATAAAATAAATCATGAAGTTTCAAATATCAAAATCAAAGGGGGAATTTTAGTAACCAAATGCTAACAAAAACAATTAACGTGGGATTTGGACGATTAGAAATAGAACCTTAGGAGTATAATCAATTGAATACTAATTTCGCTGAATGGGTAATTATTAATTGGTTTAAGTTGTCGAATCTCAATGGGTAGGATAAGTTTTGAATATAATAGCCATCTCTTGATCAACTATCACGTTCCGAGTGAGTTCTCTCGAACCTCAACAAGCTTAAGAATACCAAACAACTCAATTCCTTAATTAATCCACTATCTCAAGCTGGGTTGTAAAGATGCAAATCAATATAACTATCAATCATTCATTCTACTCTATATCTCATTCTATTTGTAACTTCAGTTTATCAATTAAAGCATGAACAAACAATTGAACCCAATTCAAAACAACATTAAATTCAACAATTAACAATACCCATAAGATAATTTATATATTCGATTACATGATTACACCCCTAAGGGAAGGGGTTTTAGCTAAACATAGAAAAAAGTGAGAAATCTTTACCAAAAAGATTATCTATCCAAATTATAAACAATCAGCAATACCCAATGCCAAAATTAAAGCTAGTATCCTAAAGCCTCAAATGCAAGATCCATATCTTCTCCAAGAATGTTCAATAATGTAGAAACATGTAAAAGCTCTCAAAACTATGGAATACACTCACTGGGAATTCTTTTTCTCTTTTGAAAAAATAAATTTATACATTCCCAAAATCTCAGCATGGACTCAATTCGGTGAAATTAGTCGGGATCACTGATCGACTCGGGTATCCGTCGATTTGCACTTCATCTCGCCTTATGTCTTGACTCCTGCATCCAATTATTCTTGAAGTTTAAGAGAGTTGGGTCATTATCGCCGATCCACTCGGTGCATCGCCGAATAATCATTTACTCGCCAAGTTGGCTTGGTACATGGGCTATTTTGGTGGAATATTTGGCGGGCTGGAGGCTCAACCAGTGAATGGATTTTGCGAGCTCCAGCTTCTCCTTTCTTCAGCTTTTCCAACTTTTTTGCTTTTTTTCATATCATAATGTCCTTGCTTTGTTCCTAAACATTTATTGCTTCATATTAACACATTAACATCAGTTATGTGCACAAAATAGGAATTCAGGACACTGATTAATTGAATAATAAGCCTTAAATAAGTCAAAATTCCCGACTCATCAATAGGTGACACCAGGTCCAGGGGATTGGTATCTTGTGTTAGTTTGCCTCTTGGTCACTTTTGGGCCTATTTTGTATATTTTGTGTCGTACTACAGATATTTATGATATTTCCCTGCTTTCGATATACATTATCCTTATCTTCTACTTTTATTACTTATGTTTTATATAATTTGTCTTCCGTGATCTTATGGTTTGGGTTTTTGGCTTATCCAGTTGGTGGGTTGTAGTACACGCCATCACGACCCCACTTAGGGTCTGACAGAGTGGTATAATAGCTTTGGGTTCACCGGTCTCACTAGTACAAGAGCAAGTGTCTGGTAGAGTCTCGTAGATCAGTGCAATGATGTCTGTATCCAATCTTTGAGAGGCTATATGTCATTTTTGGAATACTTCACTATTTATTTTTTCTTTTTCTGTGTTGATGGTTGTGTCAACTTCTAAACTTTGTTAGTTTCACTCTTTCTAAGATAGCTAGGACGAGATCGACTGCTAGCGGGCGTGGACCTCTTGCACTTTTTGATGGAGCCCCAGTTATGGGATGAGTTAGAGGTCAAACAAAGGCCGAGATATGGCACCATCTCTACAGCCTGAGAAAGAGGTTGAGATGTTGAACATCAGCCACAGGGTGTGCGGCTAGCTCAGATAGGATTTGTGGCAACGCCAGTACTTCACGATACTTTAGCCAAGAACCTCAGCTTCATGGAGGGTATGTCTCAGGCAGGTACTATGCCTAGCCCTTCAGTCTTACCGCAGGTTACAGATGAGGCTCAGAATTCAATCCAAGCAGGGGCACATGATACTTTATCTCATAGGCACATCATGTTGCTACAGCTTCTCGCACAGTAGTTCAGCCGGTTCCAACTGTTGCTCCACCTTTGGCTCCTAGGATAGCTATGACCCATGAGGTGTAGAACATTTTGTAGCGATTTGTCAGATTGGGTTCTCTTAGATTCACCAATACTATGGGCAATGATGCCCATGAGTTTCTAGTTAGATGTCATGAGAGGTTTCATAACCTTGGGTTAGTAGAGACTCATGGAGCCAATTACATTGCTTACCATCTGAAGGAGCCAACAAAGCAGTGGTGGAGATCCTATTTAGATTGCCAACTGGCCGGGTCACCTTTGATGACTTTGGCTTAGTTCTTTGAGGCTTTCTTGTAGAAGTATGTATCTCATAGGTCAGTTCAGGAAGCTCTACAAGTAACAAATGGTGGCACGATAGGTGCTAGTGGTCAGATGGTTTAAACTTCTCGGGGTTCACATTTAGGGTATTTATCCCGTGGTGGCTAGTCAGGTTCAGCTGAGTCATCTCAATGGGGTAGTTTTGGTATGGGTTGCTATGAGTGTGGTGTAGTGGGTAACATTGCTCGAGAGTGTCCTACGATCAACCATTGCAAGTGGTACGGTCAGTCAGTTCCATATGGTCAGCCGGATCAGGCCCCCAGGGCACTGGTTAAAGGTACTAGGGGTGGTCCTCATGGTACTAGAGGTGGTCCTTAAGTAAGAAGATGGGGTGGTCGAGGTGGAAGAAGACATATGTATGCTTTTTTAGAAGATTAGAGGCGGAGACATCAGATGTTGTTATCATTGGTACGATCTCCACATCGCATCAACCTGCTTATGCTTTACTTGATTTGAGGTCTACATTTTCATATTTGTTTGCTTATTATGCTATGCGATTGTATTGTTATGAACCTATGTTTGTGCCTATGCGTGTAGCTACCCCCGTAGGTGATTCTCTAGTGGTAGCCTAGGTTTATAAAGTTATTATGGTAACCATATTGGGGTATGAAACTTGGGTAGACCTTATTGTGTAGACATGGTGGATTTTGACGTGATTCTAGGCATGGATTGGTTGTGTCCCTATCATACAGTCTTGGATTGTTTCTCCAAGACTTGTACTTTGTGCATGTCTGATATTCCTCCTCATTTATGGACCGGTTCTAATAGTCATATGACGAGGGTTGTGATCTCCTTTCTGACAGTGCAATGATTGGTAGAGAAGGGGTGTCTATATTATCTTGCTTATGTATGTGATACTAGTGTTAACACTCCTCTTCTTGAGTCAGTTCTTGTGGTTAGAGAGTTTGTTTTTGTGTTTTCTACCAATCTACTAGTTCTTTCTCCTAACCATGATATTGTTTCGATAATAATGTTGAGTCGTGTACACAACCAATTTCTATTCCACCTTACCGGAGGAGGGCTCCATCTAAGTTGAGGGAGCATAAGGAGTAGTTCTAGGACCTTTTGGGAAAGGGGTTCATTAGACCGAGTGTATCTTCTTAGGGTGCTCCTATCTTGTTCATGAAGAATAAGGATGGTACCTTCCATATGTGCATTGACTACAGGCAGCTGAATAAAGTGGACATTAAGAATAAGTATCCTATGCCACAGATTGATGATTTATCGACCAACTTCAGGGTGCATCGGTGTTCTCTAAGATTGATTTGAGATCGGGCTACCACCAGTTGAGGATTAGGGCGGTGGGCATCCTTAAGACTTCTTTTAGGACTCGGTATGGCCATTATGAGTTCTTAATCATGTCCTTTGGGTTGACTAATGCCCCGCCAATATTTATGAAGTTCATAAAATGTGTGTTCAGGCCTTATTTGGACTCGTTTGTGGTTGTATTCATCGAAGACATCCTTATCTACTCTGGATGTAGGGAGCAACATCTGAGGATTGTAATCTACACCTTGAGAGATAAATGGTTGTATGCCAAATTCACTAAATGTGAGTTTTGTCTTGAGTTTGTAGCATTCCTGAGGCACAAGAATGGCATCATGGTGGATCGAACAAAGATTGGGGGCAGTTCGTAGTTGAGCCAAGCCTACCTCTCCTACTAAGGTTCATAGTTTTATCGGGTTAGCAGGCTACTACAGCCGTTTCATTGAGGAATTTTCTTCTATGTAGCACCCTTGAGTAGATTGACTTAGAAGGATGTTCCCTTCTAGTGGTTGGATGTGTGCGAGTAGAGTTTTCTGAAGCTCAAAGCCTTGTTGACTTCATCACTTATTTTGACTCTTCCTGTAGAGGGCCAGGGGTTTACGGTCTACTTGGATGCTTCTAGTGTGGGCCTAGGTTGTGTCTTGATGTAGTAAGGTAAAGTTATTTCTTATGTTTGTAGGCACCTTAGCTTCACGAGAGGAATTACCCCACTCATGATTTGGAGTTAGAAGAGGTAGTCTTGGCATTTAAGATTTGGCGACACTATTTATAAGAAGTTCACTACGAGGTGTTCACGAACCATCATACTCTTCAGTAATTTTTCAGCCAGGGGGACCTTAACTTGAGACAGCGCATGTAGTTGGAGTTACTGAAGGAATATGACATTTCTATCCTCTATTATCAAGGCAAGGCTAATGTGGTGGAAGATGCCTTGAGTTGGAAGGAAATAAGTATGGGGAGTTTGGCTTTCATAGCCTTGGAGGAGCAGCCTATTTCTTCAGACATTCTGGCCTTAGCCAATCAGACGGTCAAACTTGATATTTCTTAGTTGGGAAGAGTATTTGCTTATGTAGAGGCTAGATCATCCTTGATGGACAGTTTGATGATCTGCAGTTGAGGAAGATTCGATAAAAGTTTCTTAGCGACAAAGCAATGAAGGCGACCTTAGATCCAGAGGGCTTCTTGAGGATTGAGGGTCGTATTTGTGTTCCTAAAGTTGGTGAGTTAGTTGGGTTGACTCTTCAGGAGTCTCATTGTTCCATGTATTCTATTCATCCCGGTGTAGCAAAGATGTATTGTGATCTGAGGTAGTAATACTGGTGGTGCGGGATGAAGGGGAACATTGTAACTTTCGTAGCTAGGTGTTTGAACTGTCAGTAGGTGAAGTACGAGCACCAGAGACCAGGTGGTTTAACTCAGCGACTACCCATTCCCGAGTGGAAGTTGGAGCGTATAGCCATACACTTTGCGGTAGGCTTGCCAAGTACCTTCAGAGGTTTTGATTATATTTAGTTCATCGTTGATCGATTGACCAAGTCAGCTTACTCTCTACTGGTTCGGACTGTCTACACATCTGAGAGATTGGCTCAAATCTACCATAGAGTGTTTGTGCATATGCATGAGGTGCCAGTATCTATCATTTAATACCGTAGTACTCAGTTTACTACACATTTTTGGAGGTCTATTCAGAGGGAGTTGGGTACCTGGGTTGAGCTCAACACAAGTTTTCACCTTCAGACCGATGGGAAGTTTGAGAGGACTATTCAGGTTTTGGAGGATATACTACGGGCTAGTGTTATTTATTTTGGTGGCTAGTGGGATCACTCTTTGGCTTTGGCCGAGTTTGCATATAATAAAAGCTACCATTCGAGACATTATATCGTAGGAGATGACGTTCTCTGGTGGTTGGTTTGATGCTTTTGAGGTTAGGCTAGTGGGCACCGACTTATTGAGAGATTCTATGAATAGTGTTTGTGTAATCCAGGAGCGACTCCATACTTCTCAAACTAGGGACAAGAGCTATACGAATCGTACGCTACGACCTTAAGAGTTCATGGTTAGTAATCATGTCTTATTGCAGGTGTTGCCCATGAAGGGCGTTATGAGATTTGGGAAGAGAGGGAAGCTTAGCCCAAGGTTCATCGGTCCTTTTGAGATTCTGAGGAGGGTAAGAGAGGTGGCGTATGATAGAGCCTTACCTTAAACTCTTTCTAGTGTCCATGCTATATGTTTCATGTGTCTATGTTGAGGTGGTATGTTCCTGACGAGTCCCATATGCTTTAGTGGGAGTCGGTTTAGCTTGATGAGACTTTAAGTATTAAGAAGGAGCCTGTTGCCATTATAGACCGATAGGTTAGGCAGTTGCAGTCTAAGGAGATTCTGTAGGTGAAGGTTCAGTAGAGGCACCATCCGGTCGAGTAGGCTACTTGGGAGACCGATCTTGATACGCAAACCCAATATCCCCATGTTTTTTAGCCTTTAAGTATTGCCTTTGTCTTACTTTCACGAACAAAACTCCTTGAGTGGTATTTTTTGTAATGACCCTTGGGTCATTTCTGTGTTTTCTACGTGATTTTCCTATTTTTCCCTTCCTATAGCTTCCTTATAGCTAGTGTGTGGTGTTGGGTTGGATGGCACACTCCTCGAAGTATTCGGTTGAGTCCGGTGTGAGTTTTGAGTTTTGGAAACTTAATGTTTTAAATGAGATGACTTTAGTCAACATCTGAAAATTCGAACGTCGGATCAAAATTCCGTTAGTTCCATCAGCTCTAGAAGGGTCATTTTTGTCATGAGTGATGATTCGTTTGGGTTTTCGAACTTTTATTTAGAGTTCATGTGAGCTTTTGCATTTAGCTAAAAGTGGAACTTGGGGCAGCTTTCTTGGTAAACACGATTGGGATCTAATTTTGTTGGTGTGGTTAGACCTGAAATGCCGAGTTTGGTCAAGAATGACCTTTAGTTTAATTCCTGAGGGTGTTGGGGTGAATTTTTAGCTTTTTGGAATTTTGTGATGCTTCTTTGTTAAAGTGTTGACTTTATCAAGATTTTGATGAAACAACCTCGGATGGATATTTCATCAATTTCGTTGAGTCCAAAATGTTGTTTCCAAGTGGTTTACACTTTGGGTTTGTGTCATGTGGACTTTGTGTCAATTCTGAAGGCTTGTTCGATGTTTTGAACTCTTGGGCCTTTTTATGAAATTTCTAGTGTCCGGTGGGATGGCTTAAATGAACTCTTGATCTCTTAAGCAACCAAGAGGCTATTTAAGAGAAGGGCATCAGAGGGGCGGGGGTCTCTTAAGCGACCTACTTTGGCTTTTGCGAAGGCTGCTAAAGCGACCAATTGACAATTGAAGCGAAAGATGCCTCTTAGGCGGTCTCCAATTTTTCGAACATTTGGCCATTTAAGCGGAATTTTGGATATTTTTACGAAGATCGCTAGGTGAAAATCACAATATTCATCTGTTTATTCCAAAAATAACCCAACTACTTTGGGAGCTCTACCTTAGGAAATTTGTAGTTGTTCTTGGTCAATTTCTACAATTCAAAGGTAAGTTTCTTCCTTTCCCTCTCTTCTACACTTTTATGTCAATCATTTTGTTTTTCAATTTCGTTTGCGACCTCAAATACCCTAATTCCTATACTTAAAAGTATTTTAATTTGGCCATTTGAGGTCCGAATTGAGTCCCGTTTGTGCCCATCTTGTGGGCATGTGATCTTCTTTCCAAAGAGGACAGTATGACAGTTTCCTTTTCGTAATTTGGTTGCGTCGATTCTTGGGCTGATATTTGGCCCAATTTTTAGTAAAAAATTCCTGTTAGTGATATGGATATCGTTGGACTTGTATTAACTTTGTCATTTTTTTCTTGATAGCTTGGCAGCAATCTGAGGCTCTTTAGAAGGGAAAAGCACCACAGTTGGAGTTCGTGTGCGGTTTTGGCCTTGACGTAGGTAACGACTTTCTTTTCTTAGACTTGTCTTAGTTAGATTGATTATATTTGGGTCGTATCACACGATTTAGGTTGAACCCTTAGGTTGTGTTGAGTTTATTTATCCTTGGACAGTTCTAGCCAATGGTTGGGTTATTTTAATTCAGTTTAGTCGGAGAAGCCTTAGGTTAGGTGATCCTTGTGTGGTTAGTATCCTTAGACCTTGCTCCAAGTTGTGTGAAACGTAGGGTTATGTGGTTTTTGGTTTCTTTGGTTAATATTTGTAGGCCCTCAAGTTGAGACTTTTGGTTGTATATTAAACTATTTGGCTTGAGGCCAGGAGTCCCAGGTTAGTACCCTTGTAATGTGATGGGTATTCTTCCCAATTATGTGTGCATTCCACGGGTTGATTGTGAATGTGCTTTTGAGGAGTTTTCTATTTGAATGAGTTTTGGGGGGAAATGACTTGGTTTGTAAAAAGGAAATTAAACTTAATGAGTTGGAAGTCCTTGAGACTTGTTTTGAATAAAAAGTGGTAAAAGGCCTTTTTTTCTCAATTTATCGCATCTTTCGGCTTCTTTTACTCTAATGAGCTCGAAGTATCATTCCGGGTGGCCTGTTTGATTAGGCTCGCTCGGGCTATAGTCTACTACTTAGATTTCACTTTGTTGATAAGCTCGAAATACCATCCCGGGTGGCCCGTCGACAAATATATTTGTGTTATTGGTAAGCTTGACGTGCCATTTTTAGTGACCCACAGATACTTATATACGGGTTATTGGTAAGCTCGACGTGCCATTTCGGGTGACCCATGGATACTTCTATATGGGTTGTTGGCTTACCGTGAAACTTGAGGTACCATTCCAGGCAGCTGGATGTTTTTTCCGGGCTTAAGATCTTCCTTATTTTGAGTCTTAGATTGTATCATTGCATGAATTTTCCTTTGTGTGTTTGGATTGTCTGGTTTGTGTATAGTTGTAGTTAGTTATTGATATTATTTGTTTGTTTTCTAGTGTTTTCTTGTTATGCCTTGGTTTTCCCTAGTCTTGCTAGTATCATCGTGCTCCTTATTTATATTCTTCCCAATTCTGTGTGCATTCCACGGGTTGATTGTGATTGTGCTTCTGAGGAGTTTTTTATTTGAATAAGTTTTGGGGGAAAATGACTTGGTTTGTAAAAAGGAAATTAAACTTAATGAGTTGGAAGACCTTGAGACTTGTTTTGAATAAATGAAAGGCCTTTTTTCTCAATTTATCGCATCTTTTGGCTTCTTTTACTTTGATGAGCTCGAAGTATCATTCCGGGCAGCCTATTTGATTAGGCTCACTCGGGGTATAGTCTACTACTTAGATTTCACTTTGTTGATAAGCTTGAAATACCATCCCGGTTGGCCCGTCGACACATATATCTGTGTTATTGCTAAGCTCGACGTGCCATTTTGAGTGACCCATGGATACTTACATCCGGGTTATTGGTAAGCTCGACGTGCCATTCCGAGTGACCCATGGATACTTCTATATGGGTTGTTGGCTTATCGTGAAACTTGAGGTACTATTCCAGGCAGCTGGATGTTTTTTCCAAGCTTAAGATCTTCCTTATTTTGAGTCTTAGATTGTATCATTGCATGAATTTGCCTTTGTGTGTTTGGATTGTCTGGTTTGTGTACAGTTGTAGTTAGTTATTGATATTATTTGTTTGTTCTCTAGTGTTTTCTTGTTATGCCTTGGTTTTCCCTAGTCTTGCTAATATCATCGTGCTCCTTATTTATATTTCATTTTTTTGAGCTCGGTCGACCTATAATGTCTACTAAGTACCCCGTGTTTGGTACTCATACTACACTTCAATATCTTTTTCTGATGCAACTCCTAGTTCGACCCACCCTCAGTGAGCATTTTGATCTTCCGTAGCTGTCACATACTTGGATTTGGGTGAGCTCCTATAGCGCTCAGAGACTTGGTAATGTCCTTCTTTTTACTAACTCTTTTTTTTATTTTGGATTAGTCAGTTCTTTGAATATATATGACTTTCTGTTCGTAGTAGCTCCTGTATAGGTGACACCATGTCTCGGGGATCGGCATCTTGTGTTTGCTTGTCTCTTGGTCACTTTTGGGCCTATTTTGTACATTTTGTATATATATATATGTGACCATTCTTTCTATATACATTATCCTTGTCTTTCGTTTTTATTACTTATGTTCTATATAATTTGTGTCTTCCACAATCTTGTGACTTGGGTTTTAGGCTTGTCCACTAGATGGGTTGTACAGGGCATCATCTTGACCCGACTTAGAATCGTGACAATATAAGTGTCATTTATTTAATTTTTTGAACCCCCACCCTAGAGTATCTAGCCAACTATTCAATGAAATAACTTAACGGTCAACGCAAAACATATATACAGGAGAAAAAAAACTGATTTATAGAATTCTTCATTTAATTCAACCTATTGTTTTCCCATGTAGCATAGAGCTCAAAAACTTTAAGCAAAATTAACTGCAAGTCTTCTTTTTCGTTGTTTTTTGTAAGATAATAAATACTACCTCTATCACAATTTAATAACCAACTTAAATTTTATAGAGAATTTGATTATTCTAATTAAATACTACCTCCATCCACTTTTAATTGTCATTTTGCGCTTATCGAAAGTCAATTTGGCTAATTTTCAAAGTTAAATTAGATTACATTAATTTGATAATTTAAACAAAAAAAATAAGATATTCAAAAACTATATGAAAAGTACTGTAAATTGCAATTTTTTGCATATCAATTTGATAAAAAAAAAATCTATCATAAAATGTTAGTCAAAGTTCTTATAGTTTGACTCTAAAAAAAAGAAAATCATTACAATTAAAAGTGGATGGAGGGAGTATTAAATGGGATTAACTTTGTGAGAAATATTTGAATTCATTTGGTCAAAGTTTAACAATTAATGCATATATATACTTATTAATTTAGGTAGTCCTGAATATAATTGCTCTTATATATTAACTTTTTGAGAATTATTTGAAGAGTGTATTATCTAGTAGTGTGAATGTGAAGAGTAGTCAAACAAAATTAAAATCAGTTACCTCGAAAAGATCATAAAACATAGATTTCAAGGGAGCAACTCAACATACTCGTGTATATATATAAATCACGAGATATTCTCTTTCACTTCTTTGTTTTCAGGAAAATATATTAGCAGCCAAGAGGAGGTGCTTGAATTCACTTTGTTTAGTTGAATTCATTTTTGTTGATCTATTCTCTTACTATGAAGGAGTCAGATCATATAAGGGTAAGTTTGTTTGTTTCCATACCTCATTTTGTGATATAATTCTTTATCCCCTTGTGTTCAGTCTAGTAAGTATCGATTGTTTATTGGTGAAATGCCTACTTAGATTTGCAATTCTTTTTTTGTGTCTTTTTGCATTTTTCCCAGGTTCTTTTCGTTTTATGGACTATCTTTAATAAATATGTGGCTCTCTTTGGTTTAGCATTGTTTGTTCCCACTTTTATGATTTATTTGAATTTGTGGTAAAAATAATTTTTCCTATATTTAGTCCTAGATTTTGATTGTTTTATGTCTTATGGAGTTTTTTCTTCTACAATTTTGTATGAATATATTCTCGATCCAATTAAGTTTGATTTGCAAAAAGTGTAACGATGATCGAAAAAAGAGATTCCCCTTCCCCCCTTTCTTTCATAATATTTGTAATGTTGTAATTTTATTAAAAGAAACAACAAGTCAAAGTATATTTTTTTTCAAATTTCTGAAATAGGTCAAAACTATTTTATTTATTTTTCAACTTCGAAATCATTAGTATGGAGGGAAGATTTCACTTTGTGAGAGAATGAATTATTAATATAATTAATTCATTGATAAATTTTCTTTTTATATTTGATAAAATACACTCCTGAGGATTGAATTACAAAAGAAAGAGAAAGATGATTCCAATAAGAATAAAAAATCTGAAGAACACAACGTAGGCAAATACAAAAAAGACCGAGAGGGTAAGTAATTAATTTTGCATGTTAATTATTATTTTATTTTATTTTTATGAGTAAGTCATTATTTTAAAATTAATTGGAGTATTAGTGGTCGAATTTAAAAATTCAAAGTATTATTAATAACAATAATTTGGTAAAATAAATATTTAACTAATATTTATTAAGGGGAGTACGAAATGCAAACTGGACAAACAAAGGAGAACGAAGGGAGTAATTCAAAACTTCCAATCAAAGATGGAAAAGATGCAGATTATCACGTGCAACAAAGAATACGGGAGAGCAAAATGAATAGTTCAAACACCAGTGAATTCACCATTCCGGTAATTTTCGTTTCTTCTATACATCTGATTGTTTCACTTTATTATTTTGTTTTCAATTTATTTATTTCATTGATCATGGTCTTTTTATTATAAAATAAATTTTCTATTTTCAGTCACTGGACAAATATCAATAGGAAAGTTATAAGGAGATGATACAGAATGAGAGATCTAAAGAATATAATGAAAGTATAAATGTAAAAGAGCAAGATGGCTCTCAAGGGGAGGAACCATTTGAAAAACAACAACACCAACAAAAAGAAGACATCAACGGTATCTAAGAAATTTTACATTTAGCAATTGACTTTTATTTATTCTTTTCAATTATTTTGATTTGGAGATGGAGAAGAATCCTATAATTTTAGATCAATTGATTCAAAGTATTATTTATTGTGCCATTACCTCTCATTTGGTTTTGCATGACTATGAGGTGGGTTGGAGCATACTATTATCACAAGTAATGATAGTCTTCTGGATGATACCGATCTTATTCGAAAGGACAACAACACCGATAGTGGCTCAAAAGTTTTCATAATTGATGAAAAATATCAAAACTATTACCGATTGAAGCAAGGTGTACCACGGAGCATAAAATTCCGCTCCATTATTAACATATACAAGATGTTTCAAACTATATTAAAAATGGTTTCAGTCCATTGATATTGTATATAATTATTTTAGTTAGATGATCAAGTTTCCTTTCATTTTACAGCATACACAATGACTCTCAAGTCTCATCACCCGAAGAGGAATATAATTGGAGTTGTCCAAATAATTTAGAGAACCAGAAATCTAAAGTACACAATGAAGGCAAAACAAGAAAGGATCAAGTAAACACCTTCGAGGAGATAGTACCTAACCAAAAAAACAAAAAATTATTTATGGTACGCAATAATTAATTTAAATATGTTACAATTGACTTACTCTATTAATTATTTTATTTTTCAATTGGTTAAGCATGATTTTCAAAATATAATTTTTTGAACTCATATTTTTTTGCTATGTCTATTATACCCTCTCATTTGGTTATGCATGAATTTCAGGTGAGCCTGAGGTCAAAAAAGTCAAACGGGAAGAGAGTCTTTCAAAGAATTTTGATCGTGTTTTAAACGACAATGACGCCAATTGTGGCTCAAAACTATTGACAAGAGACAAAAATGAAGAAAACTATCGTATCGCACTAGATATACCAAGAAGTTTAAAGTTTTGTTCTATCACCGACCTCTACATGGTAATTCATGTATACCTTCTTCTATTATATTTTCGTACATTAAAATTAGTATCATTGAGCAACAATTTGCTTCTTATTTTATTTTGATCCTTAAATAATTTCCTAAATAAAAATTAAATTGTTAAATTTAATTTTATTATATCTCATAAACTTTTCTTGATTTTCCAAAGTGTGGTACCAGGCTTTCACCTGTTGAAGACGAATATAATTGGAATCTTCCGAGGTAATAACTACAAAAAAATTAGTGTTTAAAGTCTCCATTTAATAGTGAAAATAATTTATTATTAAATGCATGTGTCTAAAAAAAGTTCTCTCGAGTGATCACTGATATATTCAAACTTGGATTTGAAAGATGAGTTTCTTGATTACAAACTATAGGATATTGACATCAAACAAAAACCGATCTAAATGGTATATACACGTGATAACTACATTAATACTAAACTAACCCTAAGCTTAGCGCTCTTTAGGACTTTCCTGTGAAATGTCAATTGTATTCTATAGATGTTTGTATTCTTAGAAGAGAACTTCGTACAGGATAAGTATGGTTCTAAAATAGAAATATAAGAGAAGTTATATAAATGTACAAAATATCCCTACCGTGACGAAAAATAAATAATGAGAAAAAGACATAGTTTCTATCCCTATTTGTTGTTAAATAATTTCTTAAAATTATGCTTTGCAATTTTGTATTGAGTTTAATCACCCTATAGAAGGAAACAAATGTGAAAATTATACGATTTGAAGAGTTAAAGTCGTTATACCATGCATTCAAGTAATGCATATACTGTGATATTTTGCAGGAATATAAGTAAAGCTATGGCACCAAGAGGACGTATCTATAAGCAAAATACACTTACTGGAGAAACTGTTTCAGCTACTCAGTCTATTGATGAGTCAAATAAATGTAATTTTGCTACTACCACAGGTATATATATGACTTCTTATGTTAATCAAAGCATAGTGATTAGTTACTTTTTGAGGTTTGAAGCGAAAATTTAGAAAATATTATAATCTATACACCACTATCTTACAATTTAGAGATTATTTATTCTTCATCAGATGATATATCTAGAATTAAGAAAGGTCGACAAAAATCTAGAGGAGAGGGTCTTTAAAAAATTAAAATAAGTTGGGGATAGTTGTGCAGAATTTTCTTACGCTTCCAAACAAGAGGAATGAACTCACAATAGAGGGAAATTTTTTTATTGTAAGTTAAACAATTTTTTTTTCCTAGTGGTATTTTAATGTTGAAATTATTGTGCACACCTTTTCGTGAACAAATACATGTATTCATTGTATTTGGAAAGGAGTAACTCGTTTAAAGTATAGTCAGAAAATGATATTGCACCAGTGATATCCATCCTTTGCCTCGACTCTTGTCAAAATTTTAAACCCAACTTTTTTCATTTTCAGTTTGATTCTTTGGTATGCATTAATGATAGTACGGTTTACTCGAATTCCAATGTCTCCTAATCTTTGTTTGAAGAAAAGGTTCTCTAGAGGGTCCAACAACAATAGCTTGAATGTATCTTTTGATGCATATTACTTGATCTCTAAGCCTTATAATAACATATGGATCAGTTTTGCCTTAACAATAGAGGCCACATAACTTTCAGAAAGACAGACATCGAAAACAAAAGAGGAAAATACATGCCCATAAAAGTAGTATGTCTATAAAAATAATCACCATAGAAGGTAGACTGAGTAGGCATGTGCCACATCGATTTATGTTTGTTATCGTTATAATTTCAGTAACTGATTGTTCATTTGTCTTTATGGTTGTGTGCTTACTTTACTTTCCGTCTAAGCAATCAATATGAAGTAAATTTCTGTTGACATTTCCTGCTACGTTTTTCTTTAGTTTCTGCTTGAACAAATATGGACATTTCTTCATTTCAGACAAATAATAAAATTTTAATTTATCTTCTGTCCTAAACTTGTTATGTTGCTAGTTCATCTAAGTTATTTTCTTGAATACAGTCAAAAATCTAATGACCCATCTTTACCATCTGTGTTGGTACATTTGAACTGGTGGTTAGGTTATGCAGTAATTTTAAAGCATCTATAATCTCAGAACGCCACAACTTCGGATCTCTCGAAAAAAAAGATATTTACATTAAAATAATCAGAGATAACCTTATATCTACATCCACAAATCAGTTACTATATTTTGTCAATACTAATAATCTTTTTTTAAAATTTTGTAGGATGAACATAAGCCTGAAGGGATTACACAAACACTCATTATTCAAGTGACAAAGGTTGGTAATCTCAAGAAGATGAAACTGACTATTGGAGAAAACATATACTCTAGTAACATTCAATACGATTTACTTGTTTTTGTCATACTATAAGTTTTTTTTTCCAGAGAAACATGATCAATTTGAAAGATCTATACCCTTCTATGACTAGTGATGAAATTGTGGATTTGACACTTGATATAAGGTCAAGGTCCATAAAAGATCGCGGGTATGGTCCTAAACCTAATACTAATCGAGCAACACTACAGAGAATGACAGAGTTAGAAGACTCCCTTCGAAAGACAAAAGAGGAATCTACTAGTATCCAACATGATTTGCAGGAAGGATTAAATGTAACTGAAGGTGAAAAATCAACATTCTCAAATCGAAACATTAAATTCAAAATTGGATACTCTATTGGCACACAAAGATGATCAACTGCAACATATTATGAGTACATCTCGATCAAGGTTAGAAGTAGTACAACTTCTTCTTCTTCTTTTTTGGTGGGAAATCATCTACTTGTCTTTTATTCAATTTTATTGTAGTTCTTTTATTAATGAATAAATAGCAAATTTGTAGTTTTTAGCGGCTAACTTTGTTTCCTTTTCATGATTTAGTGATCATTGAACTCTATCAAGACCCTTTAGTTTGTTTATTTCATAATATCATAAAGTATGAAATCTAAGCAAATATTTTTCTCTATTATTTACATAGGCTGTGGAAGATGAAAATCAAGATCAAATTTAAGTGAAGTGCTTCTGTGTGGAATGATATTTTGAAAAGCAATCTCTATATCTTTGTCTTAGTTTTATTAATGTTTAATATGTTTCGACTATGCTTTCAAGTTGGATAAACTTTATTTGATATCAGTTTTTCTTTAAGTAGTATGCAATGAGATACCATCTCAATGTTATTTTTTTAATTAGTGTTATATATTGTCAAGCCCCAAGCTACCCCCAAGACGCGGACACGGGACCTAGGACCACAAGTGATCCCAAGCTAACCCTGCTGGCATGATCATGAGCATACTAAAGATAATAATAACTGATATGGAAGCTAAATCATAAAGTAAGTCTGAAATGATGGGGAATACCCATATACTATATCTGAGATATATGAAAATTGATGAGTTTAATACAAAGAAGATATTAACTCAACACTAAGCTGAATCTAACTATGTCTGAAATAAGCCTCTAAACTGACTAGAAATGTTGGGACATGCCCCAACTAGATCTAGCAAAACTGAAACTGAAGACTAAAAGCGATAAAGATAAACATGTCACTAGTCCTCGAAGAATGAGGACTCACCACTGATGCTGCTGAACTGAAGATCGGGAATCGATCTAAGCGTGATCTGGATGCTGAGAACCTGAACCTACATCACGAGAAGATGTAGCGCACGTATGCCTCAGTAAAGGTACTGAGCATGCAGGATACAGTAAAGCTGAAATAACATATAACTGAACAAAGCAATAAACCATTGATATAATCTCAACATGATATAGAAACTGAATACTAAGCTAACTGAATGCAATGACCAATTTATAACATGCTGACTGAATACTGAATGAACTGTAAATGTGGTCAATGCAATAGAGTCTGACTGAACTGTGGGAGCTACTAATAACTAACATAAAACCACATGAGCTAAATGTGGAGTCCGATGTATACGCCCCATCGAGAGGACCCAATATACCCTGCCAGAGGTATAGAGGCATCCTGGCGTGATCACTAAATTGATGTTGCCC
>NW_006238927.1:1776198-1776427 GCF_000226075.1 Solanum tuberosum | reverse complement strand
GACCTAGCATGTGTAATTCAAGAACTAGTGAAATACATAGCTAGGGTTCTGAAGTTTATCTAAGAAACTGAGCAAATAACATGATAATCTGATTTGGAACATATTAATAACTAATTCATGATGATCTGCTCTAATTCTAGAAATCCTAGGTTTGTTCATAATCATGGAATCAAGAATCTGACTGAACTCTAGGGACCTAATGGGCGAAAGGAACCCACTAGTGAAATCC
>NW_006238927.1:1765228-1775791 GCF_000226075.1 Solanum tuberosum | reverse complement strand
TCATCTAACTGACTGTTGACCCTCATCTACGGTCAGACCTACGGACCGTGGATCGAATGACGGTCCATGCTGGTCGACCGTAGTTCATGTCAGAGGTTGGGTAAAGGAGATCTCGATCCACGGACACAGACCACGGACCGTGGTCTGATCTACGGACCGTGGGTCTGTCCGTGAGTCGGGACTTAGCCAATTTTCTGAGCTTGGCTGGGGAGGGGTTGCAGTGGTGAACCACGGACCACCAGCACGGGCCGTGGTCTGACCTACGGTCCGTGGATGGCAACCGTGGGTTGCACCTGCAACTTCTCAAAATCTGCATTTTTGGCCTGTTTCGAATACGGGGTGTTACATATATATTATGTTTCTGACCTTCATTTGACAAAATATGGAGATAGTATCAGACTCCCGTCATTATTTTTTTGCTGGATAATTTTTAGACATACACTTAAGCTTGTCTTCAACTGTTACATTAAAAAATACTCCAATTTTGAGTATCTATATCTAAATGCGTTAATTCATCTCCTCCATGTCACTTAAACACTCCCATTTATATAATGGTAGTCTTCCAATATATTTTCTTTCTTCAATAAGTAGCAAATGAATCTTTAAAGAATATGGTAAAGCACTGCTCATTTCAAATACAAACGAATAATACCAAAACACTTTATTTGTAAATATTTTCTATCTTTATTTACCAAAACACTTTATTTTCCTTAAATATTTTCGTTTTCTTCCTCTATATTAGATATGAGTGCATTCGGAAATAATCTTCTTCTTAATTTACTACACATATGCTTGTGCGTGGTTGCATACGTGGAAATAATAACGACAACTCTATTGGATGAAACATATCTAATTTACAAAATGTTGCAAATATGTATTTACATTTTTAGTCTATTTTTTTTTAACTTCTTTCAGAAGAGATATAAATTGAATAACTATGATTTTATTTTAACTTGCAAGATTAATATATCTATATACACTAACTTAAAAGCATGAACTCACAAACTTAAATATTAAATTACTATAATAGCTCCAATTAAAAATAATTTATTTATTTTATATATTTATATGATTTATTAATTCTATTAAAATAAAAATAGATACCTTTTCACATGAAAGGCTTGTGATTTTTGCAATGAAGTGTGACTTTTCCGAAGGATTGTGAATTTTTTTAGGGTTGTGATTTTTTCAAAGGGTTGTGTCTATTCCAAAGAGTTGTGTCTTTTCTGATGAGTTCTGACTTTTTCAAAGGGTTTTGACTTTTTCGATGAGTAGTGACTTTCTCGATGAGCATTGACTTTTCTGATAAGGTACCTATTCATACTACTATTTTTTAGCTATAAATATAGGGGTTTCCTCTCAGTGTTAATCTACAATTTTTTAAGTTTTCTACTATTCTTCTTCTTAAAAAATCTCAAAATGTTATTTGCAACAGTTGATTAAGTTCAAAATTAATCGAAATTCGAGGCACCATATAAGAAAGAGTTGGTGAATAAATTGTAGAAAATCATTCATCAATTCATACTCGTATTTTTCTCTTACTATTTTCATCACATACATACAATTCAATATTATTTGTATCATTTTAGAACACTAATACCCTTTTAATTAACTGACATATTTTATTTATTAAAAAAGACTTATTTATTACGAATAGTCACAACAATTTAAACCTTCATGTTTCTTCGGTCATAAATCACAACCGTTCACTTCTTATAAATTCTTGGGGATCTTTTTTCTGCGAAAATTTGAGATCATTCAAAATTTTCATAAATGATTTTTCCACAATTCATTGATATGGTTCGTTGAAGTTTTTAGCATGAAAATTTAGGTATTGACTTTCTATTAAATAAGAAAAAAATATATAGAGAAATGTGCAATTAACTGTGAGCTTTGTTTCACACACAAAAACTTCTATATATAGTGCGTGACAATTTTCATTTCTTTTTCTTGCTTTATTTCCTTAATTAATTTCTTTTGTGTTTTCATTCGAGGGAGAATTTAATAATTAGTGTTCACATAATGAGTGGAAAGTGACAAATACACGCATTGTGGATTATTTTTTCTAATAAAATTAATAGATCAAGTTGTGGTAGAGATAATAATAATAAACAAATACAAAAAAAGCACATGATCTTCTTACTTTTTCCATTTTTTATTCTTTTACCCCCAAACGAAGGAGTTTCTTCCGAATTATTCTAAAATAGTGGGCATCAGCGTAGTCCATTGAATTATTAGTTTTGATGTTAAGTTCACTATTTCAAAAAAATAAATAGATTTTCCCTTTTATTTATAATATGATAATATAGCCATGATAATAAATATTTTTTTATAGATATGTAAGAAAATGAATGGAGAAAGTAAAGTGTTGGTGACAAGAGGTTTCAATCAAATGGAATACTAGAGTGAATATAACATGAACACATATTTTCGTCTTCCTTCTTCTTTGGCTAAGAATTGTGTTCCATATATTTTTTCATTTTGTATATTTATACTGAGTATAAATATTTTTTTAAGTATGAATTTCATGTTATTTTGTGTTTATTTTAATCTAAGAAAATGTTATATCACAAGATACACTCTTTGCTAGCTATAAAAACTTAGATAATAAATTAGTGATTGATCATAAGGTGATCTTAAATCAAATCAAAGATTCTATAAATAATACATTAAATTTTATTCATCTATCAGTTATTTTTATTGAAAAACTTTAAAGTTTTATGTAACGACAAAACTTCTATAATATACTAGATACTTTCATTAGACAACAACTATATGATATGTATGCGGCAGAAAAAAGTAGAAGACTACAATTTCCGCAAAAATAAGGTAGAAACTTAAAGAAATGAAGTATTTTTCACAATATGTGTTGTTGTTCATATAATAACATTAAATTATTCTACTGATATATATATATATATATATATATATAAAACAAAGAATTGGTAAAGTTAATTTTCTTTAGAACTAATTTTTGATGTTATATATTAAATCTCTATAACATTCTACTCATAACAGTGTTGACATTCACTATAAAAGTACATTTTTCATATTATTACCTATCTATGATACCCTTACTCAAATATTAATTGAGTAAAAATATTTTCTATGAAATATATATTACGTATAAAGATAAAATATTGAAATATTTATGGTAATCGTTATTAGTGACATGCACATACTGAATTTCAAGCATGAATTTAACAAAAAAGTTGTACTTAAATGGTATCCATCGTTTATGGTCATAACTTTAAAAAGAAATGCTACAGGTGATCTTTTTTATATTGACACTTTTTTTTCTATTATGTTGGTTAAATTTGTTTACAAATTTGAGTGAAGTAAAAAATAATATTGCTAAAGAAATGTTACTTTCTCTCCATATTTAAACTTTGAATGTCTTTTGAAATGTTTCAATGATATCTATTCATTTTGATCTCAAAAGACAAGTAACTCTATAAAAATATGTAGTAATAATTTAAAAGAACTTTTTCTATGTTCTTTTAATTATAATCATTTACTAAAAAGCATTAATTTATTAATATTCATTTTACAACATCGTATAATATATGATATGATATATACGTACAATGCACGTGTCGTGAAACTAATAGAAAAAAATATGAAAATAAATCTAAACAACTATAAGTTAGTTTTAGCACTAATTCTCTATGAAGAGACATAAGAGAATTGCTTAGCTTATCTTCCTTGTTTTTCTCAAATTTGAGCAGATTTAAATGCTCCCATGTTTAAAAAGTCCCAACCTACGACACGGGAATTCACTTGTAATCCCGGACATTGTGCCCTCACAAAGTAATGAGATTTCAACGTTATATATTCAATTAGAACAAAGACTATAAAAGAGCAAACAAACAGAGAAACTTCAAATACCCTTCAACCTTCCAAAGCTGGACAAAGAGAAATGAAGATATCATTTAACCTATCTTACAATTGTACAAGATAATGAAAACTAAATAGTCAATACCCCTATCGAGGATAGTAAAATCGCCAATTGTGTATTTGTTATCATCTCATCCTCTTCCTTCAATAAATCATTAAATTGGGCGAACCACGCACACTCTTAAGCCCTCAGAATATTAGGGTGTTTCAATCAGGGCACTCACATAATAAGGAACTATACCTATGTCACCATTTAACTTGAAATGGCCATGCTATCAATTTATATCTTAGTTTGGCTTTAGTGACGCTCATTGTCAGTAACTTGGTATATAACACATCAAGATTTCAATTTTTTTAATATGTTAAAGAGGTAGTTGCAGAGAAGAACCAGCGGAACGTCAAACTATGCACCTTCAGTTTTCTTTCACAGGCATTAGTAGGCCAAATTTCTTGAGAATGGAAAATTTGTACACCTGGATCGCTGGATATATAATTTGTGTCAAGTGCTTGATATTCATTTAGTGCATGCTTGGATTTTAATGTCTGGTCTGATACTTCTCTTGTTATTGCTAGTGCTTCTTGCAATGTGGATATGCCTTCAAATATTGAAGGTTCAACATTGCGCAGTGCTAGATTGTTTATGCCATATAGAACCTGAGTTGTTATGTTCATCGACATTGTTAGTGCATCTCCATCATTAATCCTCATTTGTATGTGCCACTCAGCCATACCTCCAAGTTGTTGATCACAATGGAATTAGATATGCCAGGTTTGTTTGTTTTCCCAAGAAAGGGCTATCTGATTCAATCAACTATGTAATCAGTAGTGCGCTTGCGCGCGTATTCTTCCTCTATGAGCAAGAGTCCACCCAAATCTGCCACTCCTTGGGTGAGGCCTTCTGCTCTATGAACGCCCCACCACTGAATGATTCACTTACAAGTTCTCACCTCCGACCCACGAGAACACAGGGTCGAGCAAGGCCCTAACCCACCTAAATGAAATTCATATCTCATTCGTTATTCGAGAAGGGACGGTAACTGAATTTTCCTCTTTTATTACCGTCACGCCCAGAGCCTACACCCTGGACGCGACTAGGACTCGAGAACCATTGCTAGCCCCAAGCAAACCCTTGGCCTGACTTAATTCTTAGCGTGAGACTTTCTCATTATAAAAACACTTTAAAAATTAACTATAACTCAAATGATAACTTAGAATGTTTTAGAAATAAACATTCAACTAGCCAAAGTGGCAACTCAAGTCTCAACATAAACGAAATAAAAATGAAAAGACTCAGGACTAGTGTCTATCTAACTATGAATCCTCTAAATACTATGAGGGATGTCGGGACAAGACCCCGATCATCCTAAAAAAACTGAATAACAAAACATAATAAAGGGATCCTCTGGAAAGCAAGCAGGCTCACCAATGACTCTGGAACTCGACTAGACCAACGAAGCGCTGGAGGCTGATCCTGGTTACCTGTATCTGTATCATGAAAGATGCAGGCCAAATGACATTAGTACATGGAATGTACGAGCATGTTAAGCTTGAACTGGAACTGAAAGAAACACTTACATTTTTTCAACTCTACTCAACTTATTTCAATATAAAGCAATAATAAAGATGCAAAATAAAGAAAAACTTTAAACAGTAGATAACAATTCAATTTATTAGAAAATACAATATAAACTTTGTTAGTATATATAAAGATACAAAATAAGTCCGTGGAAGATTCTCTGACCGACAATCATCACTATGCGTTATGTGATGATACAACGTCTAGCCCATGCTGTCAGAACTGTCCTATACTTTGTCGGGGTATATAACCTACTACTAACTGGATCCACTAGTCTATTCTAAAAAGCATTTAGTAATCATATAAAAAGTATGACCGTTTCTACCCACGTTGGCTACATGGTTTATGGAGACTTTGAGTTATCTGAACTCGTCCCCATATGGGTGCTCAATACTACTCCCAAAATGTAACTAGCTCATATGTTTAAAAACATAACTCTTTCTGTGGTTTGAGATTATTACTCAAAAATCTTTCTCTTAAAAGAGATGGTACTAAAATTGCTCATGAAAACTCTTTTGGAAATCGGTGTTTCCTCTCATCTTAAATGTTAAAACATTTATTCTTGGGAATACTAAGTTCCTATATATTATTTTAAAGAAAATGAACTCAACTCTATTCTTCCTCAAACTCAATGTTTAAGTCTTGAAACAAGTTTAAAACGATTGTAAAAGACTTTTTGAAAAGAATCGAAGAACTCTCTAGACTTAACTCTTAACTCTACCTTGAATTAGAATTGTGAATTCAAGGTTAAGATTTATAATAGGAAGGATGTCGTGATGATTAGATGAATTTCAGATAGTAAATCATGAAAAATGATTGAAAAATACTGTCCGGGGAGCAAGTCTGTGACGCGGAGATGCATTATAATATTTGGTCGTGAAATAATTTTTGAAATAGTGGAGTCCGTGTTCTCTCCGCGATGCGGAGAGGCAAGTTTCACTTTTAAGGAACAGGTCGACGATGCGAGCCTGGTACTTTATTTTCTGTCCGACTTTTTCTTTCTCATTTTCTAACCCCAATTCACCTAGAATCGAATGGTTTATTCCCCAATCACTTAGATTCGAATACCCAACATTAGTATACGATAATCTACTCAAAACTACCCTTGAAACACTAACACTTATCTCAAGAATTCATCAAAACCTCAATAATCAAGATTATGAAAGAAACTTCAACTAAACTCATCAAGAACTCAAATATTTTAACTCCAAGAACGAAACTTCATTGAAAATAACATGATTGGCACGTGGGTCAAAGAAATCAATGCTATGTGAACTTACATAGATCTTAGGCATTAAGCCCTTGGCAAAGCAACCTTCGATTCGCAAGCAAAATTGAAGAACAACTTGACTTTTCTCCTTTTCTCCTCTTCTTGAGCTCCACTCAAAACCCTAGAGTATTTTAGGATTTTTAAAACTGAACCATATATGTTTAAACTCATTAATATTACCATATTTCGTTTTAAGTTGATTGGGTAAGGAAAAGACAAAAATACCCTTCATATTTTTGGATAACTTTCCTTAACTGGACAACCTGACTTCAAACGGGCATATCTCCCTCATACAAGCTCAAATATTAGCAAACCCGATGGCGTTAGAAAGAGGATTTAAATACCTTTCATTTGATATTTTATTGACCACCTAAATTATCCTGTACTGAAAGTTATGGTCGTTTGAAGTTGACCAAAAACTTATAACTTAAGCATAACTAGCAAAATTTCAGATTTGGCTATTTCCAATTTAGTTCTTTCTATTATTAGCTCTTTCAAATAGCGAGGTGTTACAATATCTCCCCCTTGGGAAAATTCATCCTCGAATGAGATTACTCTAAGTAGACTAAGGGTGGTAACACCTAACACCCAACTCAAACACTCCATTTGCAAAGCAACACAACATTTCAACTAAAATAATTTCCAAGAAAAGTCTTAATACCTTAATTTGGAATTTCTCCGGACTCAAAGAGATGTGGGTATCTCTTCTTCATATCCTCCTCAGCTTCTCAAGTAGCTTCCTCAACAAACTGATTCCTCCATAAGACCTTGACTGATGCTACCTCCTTGGTTCTCAACTTGAGAACCAGACGATCTAGAAGCTGAACGGGAATCTCCTCATAAGATAAGTTATCCTTAATAAAAATATTTTTAGTCGGTATAATAAGAGAAGGATCGCCCATACACTTTTTCAACATTGAAATGTGAAATACCGAATGGACTACTGCTAACTCTGATGGTAGCTCCAACTCATAAGCTACATTACCAATCCTCTTGGATATCCTGTAAGGACCAATATACCGGGGACTAAGCTTCCCCTTTTAGCCAAATCTTATGACACCCTTCATGGGTGAAACCTTCAAGTAAACCTAATCATCTACTTCAAACTCTAAGTCTCTTCTCCTAACATCTGTATAGGATTTCTGACGACTTTGTGTTGTTTTCAACCTCTCTTGATAATCTTCACTTTTTCTATAGCTTGATAAACCAAGTGTGGTCCTATCAATCCAGCATCACTAAACTCAAACCATCTAATAGAAGATCTACATCTTCTCCCATAAAGAGCCTCACAAGGAGCCATCTCGATGTTAGAATGATAACTATTGTTGTAAGTAAACTCCATGATAGGTAAGTGATCATCCCAATTACCTTTGAAATCGATCACACACACCCTTAACATATCCTCTAAAGTCTGAATCGTACACTTGCTTGACCAGTGAGGATGAAAAGCAGTACTCAAATTTACCTTGGAACCCAAACCTTTCTGGAAAGAGTTCCAAAATTGTGCGGTGAATTGTGCACCTCTATCTGAAATAATAGATACTGGAACTTCATGAAGTCTGACTACCTCTTGAATATATAACTTAGCAGAATCTTCTGTTGAATGTGTAGTCTTTATCGGTAAGAAACGGGCTGATTTAGTCATTCGATATACAATCACCTAAATCGAATCATGCTACCTGCGAGACCGTGGTAAACCTATAATGAAATCCATATTGATAATATCCCACTTCCATTCTAGAATATCTATGTTTTGAGCCATACCATCAGGCATCTGGCGCTGTACCTTGACTTGTTGGTGATTCGGGCATTTAGCAACGAACTTTTCAATGCCCTCTTCATACTACTCCACCAATAGACTTCTCTCAACTCGTGATACATCTTTGTGGAACCCGGATGGAAAGAATATCTGGAGCTATGAGCTTCCTCCATGATCCTCTCTTGGAGTTCATTGACCTTAGGTACACATAATCAAGCTTGATACCTCAACACTCTATCTCCCCCTTGTTCAAAAGCCATCACTTTTTGCTTAAGAGCATTTGCCATTAATTCAAGCAAAATAGGATCTTGGTCTTATTTCTCTTTCACTTCAGACACTAATGATTATTTAACCCCATTCATCACCATTACTCCTGATTCATTGGAATCCATTAGTCCAAGTCCTAATCATTCAAGTCTATGCACATCGTTGGCTAACTCTTTCTTGTCTTCCTAAACATGGGAAGTTCTATCCATAGACAACCTACTCAAGGCATCAACAACAACATTAGCCTTACCTTGGTGATAAAGAATACTCATATCATAATCCTTGATTAAATCCAACCACCTCCTCTGTTTGAGATTAATCTCTTTCTGACTAAACACATACTGAAGACTATTGTGATCGGTGAACACATCTACATGAACACCATAGAGATACTGATGCCATATTTTCAAAGCGAATACTACAACAGCCAACTTTAGATCATGGGTTGGGTAATTCTTCTCATGAATCTTAAGCTGTCTGGAGGCATAAGCTATAACTTTGACATTCTGCATTAACATACAACCCAGTCCAACTCTGGACGCGTCACAATATACCATGAAACCTTACATACCCTCTAGTAAGGTCAATACTGGGGCAGTAGTCAACCACTATTTCAATTCCTGAAAGCTTTTCTCACAAGCTTTAGACCATTGAAACTTAATTGTTTTCTAAGTCAACTTAGTTAGCGGGGACGAAATAGATGAGAACCCCTCGACAAAGCTTCTATAATAACCAGCCATTCCCAAGAAACTCCTAATATTAGTTGGAGACGTGGGTCTAAGCCAGTTCTACACTGCCTCTATCTTTTGAGTGTTAACTCGAATCTCATCACCGGAAATAATATGGCCTAATAGTGCTATTGAATCAAGCCAAAAGTCACACTTAGAGAATTTAGCATACAACTCTCTATCCTTGAGACTTTGAAGAACTATTCTGAGATGACTAACATGATCTTCCTTATTCCTCGAATAGATTAGAATGTCATCAATGAATACAATAACAAACATATATAGATCTTGAATACTCTATTCATAAGATCCATGAATGCTGCAGGAGCATTAGTTTGGCCGAAAGACATAAACAGAAACTCATAATGACCATAGCAGGTCCTGAAATTTGTCTTAGGGATGTCACTTTCTCTTAATCTCAACTGACAAAAACTTAATCTGAAGTCTATCTTAGAAAAACAAGTGGCACCCTGAAGTTGATCGAAAAGATCATCAATTCTCGGAATAGAATACTTATTCTTGATAGTAACCTTGTTGAACTTACGGTAATCTATGCACATTCGAATAGAACCATATTTCTTCCTCATAAATAAGACAGGAGAACCCAAAGGTAGGACACTTAATCAATTAAAGCCTTTCTCAAGAAGATCTTTCAACTACTCTTTTAACTCTTTTAACACTGTTGGAGCCATTCTATATGGCGGAATAGATATAGGACGAGTATCGGGAAGAATATTTATACCGAAGTCTTTTTCTCTCTCAGGAGGGACTACAGAAAGATCATCTGGAAACTCACTAATAACTGAAACTAACTGAATAGGTGTTTTCTCAACACTAAAGTCATTAACTCGAACTAAGTGATAGATGCACCCCTTGGAAATAACTTTCTAGCCTTAAGGTACGAAATAAAACGACCCTTAGGCACTGTTGAACTGCTCCTCCACTCTATAACTACCTCATTAGGAAACTGAAACTTAACAACTCAAGTTCTACAATCGACTGAGGCATAATAGGCATGAAGAAAGTCCATACGTAGAATAACATCAAAATCTACCATGTCTAACTC
>NW_006238927.1:1762505-1765200 GCF_000226075.1 Solanum tuberosum | reverse complement strand
TGATGAGTCCACAAATTGGACTTATTTAGGGCTTTATTTTAATAGAAATAGTGCCCTCAAATGCTTCTTTTGTCTCAATATCTGATCAAAACTCTTAAGTTTCAGGTATTTGAGATTTTAGTGGAAACATGGACACTTAGGCGCAAAAAGGAACAAAAAGGCTGAAAAGAACGAAGAAGTTGAAGCCTGAGCATCGCCAAGCACACTTGGCGATTCACCGAAGGGATTCACTCCACCCTTTGTTCCAGTACGCGAAGCCTTGAAGGAGAAGGATAAAAAAGACGATGAAAGGAGCAGTCGGCGCTTCGCCGAATATTTCTGCGAAGCAGTACTATACCACCCAATGGTCCAGAACATGAAGATGCTGAAGGCAAGCACGAAATGGCGATGAAACAGAAGAAGGGCGAGTCACCGAGTCATTCAGCAACATCGACTAACCACACCGAAAGATCCGCCAGCACTATTTTCTGAAGTCTATAAATACTAAACTTGTTATTAATTTTTTAGATTCGAACCATTATTATAATTTTTAGAATAGAATAGTACTTTTTAGGATATTTTTCTCTCAAGTTTGGAGATGGTTTTGTGGGAGACTTAAAGAAAGAAGGATTTCATATTCCCCAAGATGGAAGTGGGTCTTCACCATTCTTCTTCCTTTGCTTAAATCAAGGTTTAATTTCTTATACCCATTTGATTTTAGTATCATTTTAGGTGTATTTTGTTATTTCTTGATGTGTGGCTAAAAACCGTCATTCTTGGGGTGTGATTTGGCAAATATGTGTTGATATTGTTGTTGGGTCTTGCTTGCTGATAGGTTAGATGTATTTTAATGGTGATTTCACCTAGTGGTTTTGGTTTAATTTAATGGGTTTGTAGTTGCAAATACAAAACCACCCATGTGTTTTCGGCTTGCCCGAGAGGGAGGTCGCGAAACCAAGACCACTAGACTGATGGCCAAAAGAGTGGGTCGACATGAGGTTCAACCCGAGAGGGCCATTTAAACTTTCAAATCTTTCAGTTTCCCTCGATTTTAATCTTCCAAATCTCGCACCTAGTTAGTATTTTAAATATTTTTGCATTCCATAAGTATTTTGGATGTTGATTTGTGCTCGGAGTTGGATTTCATTGCCGCCTAGCATTTCAAAGTACTTTATTTGTCACAAAGGTTGGTTTTATGAACCTAGAGTTTACTTTCAAAAATTTGGTACTCATTTGCAATGATTATGTCGTATTGTCGTGTGTTGATCCTTCTGAGGTTATTTCGTGCACTGATTCCTATATTCAGAGCACTACACCGGGCACTGAGGACCCGATAGATGGAGCGACTGCGTAGACAGGATTCTCTTTACCTCCCTCTCTATTTTTACTTTTGGATACTTTCATTTGCATTTGAGGACAAATATTTTTATTTGTGGTGGGGTGAGGCTCACCTTTGTGTGTTGTTTTGAATGTTGTCTTGCATACATATTTGGGCTGTTTTACTTGAAATTATTTTATACTGCTTGTGCGAATGTTTGAGCTTGTGGCTCCTTTTTGTTTTAAATTGCGAAGCGATTTTGACCCTTCCGAAAAAATATTATTTTCAAAAAATTTCGCCACCTCTTGTGATTAAAAGTGGCTGTTCTCTTGCAAATTTGAGTCTCGGTTTCAATCAATACCGATGACTTGAATAATGCTTTCAATCAAACAAACATGAATGTACGGCTACAACGAGACCAAATGAAGTTGCATAGACAATATGTGAACTCTTTGCATCTCGTTGTGATTAGCCATTTATTAAATTGATTCTCTTATGATGACCGTTGCACAATAGCTAAAGTGTGGAGTCTTATTTGACTTTAGTGTCAATGCCTTGTGTGATGAGCTTACTTTCAACCATGAATACACCTAGAATGTGCCCCGTTATTCTGGTTGATTAAGTAAAGCTTGCTCTTGAAATGATCTTAGGCAACTTTAAAGAGTGTGAGCCAATTTGCCATTTACCTCTTTTGTGGCCTACCCGTAGTGTGAACCTCTCTTGAACACCCCTTGAACCTTACCTTTCTTTGGAAGAAACCTGATGAAACTTAGACCTTTCTTAATCCACTACCTATAATCCTCTTGATTTTTTGGTTTAGTGAATAGACAACTTAGGCCAAAGTTGTTGGGTGTGGTGAAAAGAAAAAGGGAATATCAGGAAGTGCAAGAAAAGTCTCCCTTAACCCATGGTGTTGCGAAAAATGGAAACCCCCCACATAATAAAAAAGAAGAAAAAGAAAGAGAAAAGAAAAGAAATGAAAAAGAAAGTAAGTAGGATTAAAGTACAAAAGAAATAGGGTTTCCAAGCAATCCATGGAGACCGAATAATAGGATGACTTATGAGCACTAGAAGAAAAATTGATGAAGGAAGAGAAAAGGATGTGTTGAGAGCACCACATTTGATGAGGATGAAAAGTCACTGAGCCTAAATGACCATACCTTTGCACTCAGCCCCATTACAAGCTTTGAAAAGACCTTTGTGATCTTGAGTGAACTGAACCAAATGTGAACTGGAAAATACGGGTAAACCTATGGGTGAAAGCATGCATTGTGTTCCTCTTTTTGAGTGTGAGCATTGCATTTGATTCCTGATCTTCAAATGATTAAACCTTTGTGTGTGAATATGGAATCATTCCTTGTGTGAGGGCATTTGAACACTTTGGTTGAGCTTGAACTT
>NW_006238927.1:1757353-1762094 GCF_000226075.1 Solanum tuberosum | reverse complement strand
AACTCTTAAGTTTTAGGTATTTGATGTTTTAGTGGAAGCATGGACACTTAGGCGCAAAAAGGAACAAAAAGGCTGAAAAGAATTAAGAAGATGAAGCATGAGCATTGCCAAACATGCTTGGCGATTCGCCGAAGGGACGCACTTCGCCCTTTGTTCCAGTACGCGAAGCCCTGAAAGAGAAGGATAAAAAAGTCGATGAAAGGAGCAGTCGGCGCGTCGCCGAATAGTTCCGCAAAGCAGTGCTATGTCGCCCAATGACACAGAGCACGACGATGGTGAAGGCTAGTGCAAGACGGCGACGAATACACCAAAGGGTGAATCGCCGAGTTAATCGGCGATTCCGACTAACCTCGCCAAGCGATCCGCCAACACTATTTTCTGAAGTCTATAAATACTAAACTCTTTATTAATTTTTAAGTGTGGAGCCATTATTATATTTTTACATAATAGAATAGTACTTTTTTGGATATTTTCTCTCAAGTTTGGAGAGGGTTTTTTTTGGGAGACTTGAAGAAAGAAGGATTTCATCTTCCCCAAGTTGGAAGTGAGTCTTCTCCATTCTTCTGCCTTTTCTTAAATCAAGGTTTAATTCCTTATACCCAATTGATTTTAGTATCATTTTAGGTGTATTTTTTTATTTCTTGATGTGTGGGTAAAAACCCCATTCTTGGGGTGTTATCTAGCAAATATGTGTTGATATTGTTGTTGGGTCTTGCTTGCTGATAGGTTAGATGTATTTTAATTGTGATTTCACCTAGTGGTTGTGGTTTAATTTATTGAGTTTGTAGTTGCAAATACAAAACCACCCATGTGTTTTCGGCTTGCCCGAGAGAGAGGTCGCGAAACCAAGACCGCTAGAATGATGGCCTAAGGAGTGGGTCAACATGAGGTTCATCCTGAGAGGGTGATCCCTAGTCCCATATTCTAACACTCTGCTCAAGAGAGTGAGTAGGGTAAGGCGTAGGTTGGTGTTCATGCGGCAAATGGGTGTTCGAGAGGAACGCATTTGAAACAGGGTAAGTTGCCCGAGAAGGAACGTATTTCCATCTAAAGTTTAGTCTAGTCACTATTATCTTTCAAATTTCCTATCAAAAGCATGTACCCAACGATTTTTCTAAACTTGTATTGCGGTCACACCCCAAGAACTTGTCTCCATACTTGATTTTCTTGTTATTTTGGTTGTTTTTACTACTTGTTGACAAAACCCCCAATTGATATTTGACACTTTCGTGTCACCCCCTATAATTTACTATGTTTTTACTCGTTAATGTGTTTAGCTACGACTAGTTAGAGCTTAATTTATTTTTCTATTAATTCTCAAAACGACTCTCTTAGGACACGACCCCAACCTTTAATTGGGTTACCATATTATCGACGATCGTAACCCAACTAAAGGTTGGGGTCGTGTCCCAAAGGAGTGGTTTTGAAAATTAATAGAAAAATAAAATTAAGCTCTAACTAGTGGTAGCTAAAGACATTAACGAGTAAAAACATAGTAAATTAAAGGGGGTGACATGAAAGTGTCAAATATCAATTGGGGGTTTTGTCACAAGTAGTAAAAATAACAAAAATTACAAGAAAATCAAGTATGGAGACAAGTTCTTGGGGTGTGACCGCAATACAAGTTCAGATAAATCGTTGGGTACATGCTTTCGATAGAAAATTTGCAGGATAATAGTGACTAGGCTAGGCTTTAGATGGAAATAAGTTTCCTCTCGGGCAACTTACCACGTTTCAAATGCGTTCCTCTCGAACACCCATTAGCCTCATGAAGGCCAACCTACGCCTTACCCCACTCACTCTCTCGAGCAGAGTGTTAGGATATGGGACTAGGGCTTACCCTCTCGAGTTTACCCACTTCTAACGTGGGGGAAGATGAAATCCTTCTTTCTTCAAGTCTCCCACAAAACCCTCTCCAAACTTGAGAGAAAAATATCCTAAAAAGTACTATTCTATTCTAAAAATTATAATACTGGTTCGACTCTTAATAATTAATACAGAGTTTAGTATTTATAGACTTCAGAAAATAGTGATGGCAGATCGTTCGGCGAGGTTAGTCTGAATCCCCGATTAACTCGACGATTCACCCTTTGGTGTATTAGTCGTCGTCTTGCACTAGCCTTCAGCATCGTCGTGCTCTGTGTTATTGGGTGATATAGTATTGCTTCGCGGAACTATTCGGCGACATGCCGACTGCTCCTTCCATCGCCTTCTTTTATCCTTCTCCTTCAGGGCTTAGTGTACCGGAACAAAGGGCGGAGTGCGTCTCTTCGGCAAATCGCCAAGCATGCTTGGCGATGCTCAGGCTTCAGCTTTTTCATTCTTTTCAGCCTTTTTGTTCCTTTTTGCACTTAACTGTCCATGCTTCCACTAAAACATCAAATACCTGAAACTTAAGTGTTTTCATCCAATATTTAGACTAAATAAGCATTTGAGAACACTATTTCTATTAAAATAAAGCCCTAAATGAGTCCAATTTGTGGACTCATCAACACCCCCAACTTAAACTTTTGCTTGTTCTCAAGTAAAACTCAAGTTCAGTAGTTCAAATAGGATGTCTCAAATGGTGACTACACAAGACTAAATCATGAACGTACACAACAAGACTCAAATTACTCATGCAAAAGATCAACTGTGTACTCAAAGATTCAAGTTGTGACACACCATTACCAAAGATTCTCATGCTCGCAATACTTGCTACCTGTGCAAGTTCAAGCTCAACAAAAAGTAATCTAAATGCCCTCACATAAAGAACAATTCCATTTTCACACACAAAGGTTTAATCATTTGAAGAAGGAATCAGATGCAATTCTCACACTCAAAAAGAGGAACATAATGCATGCTTTCACCCATAGGTTTGCCCGTATTTTCCAGTTAACATTTGGTTCAGCTCACTCAAGATCACAAAGGTCTTTTCAAGGCTTGTAATGGAGCTGAGTGCAAATGTATGGTCATTTAGGCTCAGTTACTTTTCATCCTCATCAAATGTGGTGCTCTCAACACATCCTTTTCTCTTCCTTTATTAATTTTCTTCTAGTGCTCATAAGTCATCCTATTATTCGGTCTTCATGGGTTGCTTGGAAACCCAATTTCTTTTGTACTTTATTCCACTACTTTCTTTTTCATTTCTTTTCTTTTCTCTTTCTTTTTCTTCTTTTTTTTATATGGGGGGGTTTCCATTTTTTGCAACACCATGAGTTAAGGGAGACTTTTCTTGCATTTCCTAATTTTCCCTTTTTCTTTTCACCATACCCCCAACTTAGGCTTTTGGCCTAAGTTGGCTATTCACTAAACCACAAATCAAGAGGATTATAGATAGTGGTTTAAGAAAGGTCTAGGTTTCATCAGTTTTTTTCCAAAGAAAGGTAAGGTTCATGGGGTGTCGAAGAAAGGTTCACTCACTCATGTATAGGCCACAAAAGAGGTATATGTCAAATTGGCTCACACTCTTTAAAGTTCCCTAAGATCATCTCATGAGCAAGCCTTACTTAATCAACCGCAATAACGGGGAATATTCTAGGTGTATTCATGCATGGTTCAAAGTAAGCTCATCACACAAGGCATTGACACTAAAGTCAAACAAGACTCCACACTTTAGCTAGTGTGCAACGGTAATCACAAGAGAATCAATTTGATAAATGGCTAATCACAACGAGATGCAAAGAGTTCACATATTGTCTATGCAACTTCATTTGGTCTCGTTATAGCCGTACATTCATGTTTGTTTGATTAAGAGCACTATTCAAGTCATCGGTATTGATCGAAATCGAGACTCAAATTTGCAAGAGAACAACCACTTTAATCACAAGAGGTGGCGAAAATTTTCGAAAAATAATTTTTTTTCGAAAGGGTCAAAATCGCTTTGCAATTTAAAACAAAAAGGAGCCACAAGCTCAAACATTCGCACAAGCAGTTTAAAATAATTTCAAGCAAAACAGCCCAAATATGTAGGCAAGACAACATTCAAAACAACACACAAAGGTGAGCCTTACTCCACCACAAAAAAAAATATTTGTCCTCAAATGCAAATGAAAGTGTCCAAAAGTAAAAATAGAGAAAAACAGAGAGAGAGGTAAAGAGGATCCTGTCTATGTAGTCTCTCCATCTGTCGGGGCCTCAGTGCCCGATGTAATGCTCTGAATATGGGCATCAGTTCCCGGAATAACCTTAGAAGGACCAGCACACGACAATAGTTTTTCCCTTTCCCTCAATATTTGTCCTCAGTAACCTTGATCGCCAAAAGTAGACGACGACTCGCCGAAGGTCTCCTTGGTCCGCCTTTGTCTGCATCCCCGAACCCTTCTGCACTGCATCCTTCGACAGATAAAGTCCTGATCGCCAAAGCAACTTGGCGACTAGACAATCTATTTGGCGAGTCTGTCAGTAACTTTATCCCTCTGAACTTGATTTAGTTGTTTTAGCTTCTTCCGGATTCTTTGCAGAAATGGCTAGATCTAGAGTTGCAAAAAGAAGCAAGCCACCTCGAACTAAAATAAAAAGGGATTACAATCAAAGACGAAGCAGACGTGTTCAAAAGCAAAGTTGCTAAACTTTCCACAAATGGTGAAAAAGGGAAGGGCAAACACATGACCTTTAAATTGTCACATGCAAACACTGACAGTAATGGCTTTTATAGAATAACCAATCTAAAAGCGAAATTTGGGTTCTGATGAGGAAGATATGCTAATAGCACAGAGGGCCGAACGACAAATTAAGAAGCTGAATGATTCATCCAGGGCCA
>NW_006238927.1:1713575-1757255 GCF_000226075.1 Solanum tuberosum | reverse complement strand
AAATCTATGAATCAAGTAAAGGCTGAGGGGCTGAGAAATATTTTGGAGGAAAAACGTCTTTCCATAGAAGGGGTTATAGACAGGCACCCAGAGATAATAGAATGTCTAAGATACCACAAGTTCCAAATCTTCACCAAACCCCGTGGCCCTTATATTCCAAACTGGGTAAGAGAGTTCTACAGTGCATATAGTGCACTAATACCCCAGCAAAAGAAACTAGCAATAGCCTTCAAAGAAAGTGACTATGTGGTTGTCAGAGATAGAAGGGTGAAGTGTGATAGTGAGGAAATCAACGGAGTCTTGGGCATGTCCACAAACATTGGGGATCACTGCCAGTTCTTGATTAGAACAAAGTAGCTGGATGAGATGAAAAGGTGGTTAGCCCCACTAATTGCAGATGAGACTCCCAAGTGGTTGGTGGAAGGAGTTCCGATTGAAAGGAAAGAACTAAACATAGCAGCAAGGTTCTGGTTCAGTTTTATCAGCAGCGCAATAATGCCATCCAAGAAGGAGTCAATCCTTCGCCTCGCCAAGGCAGCTTGCCTGGATTGCGTCATAGAGGAGACTCAGATAAATTTGGGAACAATCATCGCTTCAGTGATACTCATGCGTGCAAGGCAGAGCCGAACCTCACTTCCATTCCCAGTCTTGATCACAGAATTATGCAAACGATCCCAAGTGCCTCGAGACACCAAGGAAGATGTGGAAGTGATGCCCACAACCTCTACTGATATCTGGAAGATCGTAGACGAGTACCTTAAGGATCAAGCCGAAAGGAAGAAGGCAACATTGGGGGAGTTAGTCAACACATAATCATCACTTGCAAAAACATCTCTACTTGCTTCGGCCCCTGAGCCTTTAGGTATATCCATTGTCACGCTTACTCCCACTGATACTCCAGGTTCTTCTGCTGCTACAAAATTGCCAAGACCCACTACTGCTGCTATTTTCCGGCTTCCACTCACCCGGGCATCCCTAATCCAGATGGGACAGCTAGCTCTTTCTACTGATCGTCGAGCTGCTAGCCTAGAGGCCTCTATTCCAGGCATGATCAAGATCGCCTTAACTGATGCTATAACACCTCTGAGCACTACCATTGATGCCCTAGTTGCCAGAATAGCGGTGTGTGAGCACAACCAAGGGTCCACAGAGGAGGTGACAGTTTTAAAAGCTGCCATTGCTGAACTACGAAAAGATGTAGACAACTTAACGGCCACCGATGTGTCCATGGTCTTTGGAACAGTGGAGATGCCAGACATGCTTGAGCTGCCTCAGAAAATCAATAGACATGGGGATAGAGCGAAATAGATAGCCGACCATGAGTCAGAAGCAAAGACTGATGAAGAGACATATGAAGAGACTGAGGAAGCTGCAGATGATGATTTGACTAATATGAAAGAAATTATGATAGATGCTGTTGTGCAAGCTTCTTTGGCAAAATCTTCTGCTGCTAGATCCAGTGGAGCTGGCCCTTCTGTTGGTCACTCCGAGTACTGATGCCCAAATAGAGGAAGCGACTTATTAACCAGGATCCCCTCTTTACCTCCCTCTCTGTCCTTCATTATCTTTAAAAAAAATCTTGGTTAATTTTATTTGTATTTGAGGACAAATTGCTTTAATTTGTGGTGGGGTGATGCCCAACTTTTGTGTTCTATTTGATGTTCGTATTTTGTGATTATATTTGGGTTATCTATCTTTTAATTGTGTTTTTAAAACTGATTTGCGATTGTTGGAGCTTGTGGGTCCGCTTATTTTTAATTGCAAAAAGATTTTAACCATTCCGAATTTTTTTGAATTTTTCACACATTTTTTCCACCCTTCGCGAGATGAATGTGGCTATTCTTTTGCAAAAAAATGAGTCTCAATTTTGATCAATATCGATGACTTGAATAGTGCTCTGAATTGAACGAACATGAATGTACGACTATGATGAGGACAAATGAAGTTGCATAAATAATATGCAAACTCTTTGCATCTCGTTGTGATTAGCCATTTATCGAATTGATTCTCTTGTAATGACCATTGCACACTAGTGAAAGTGTGTAGTCTTGTTTTCTTTAAGTGTCGATGCCTTGTGTGATTAGGTTGCTTTGAACCATGCATGAATAAACCTAGAATTTTCCCTGTTAGTCTGATCTATTTATAAAGGTTTCCTCTTGAAATGATCTTAGGCAACTTTAAAGAGTGTGAGCCAAATTTGACATATACCTCTTTTGTAGCCTACCCGTGAGCGTGTGAAACTCTTTTGAACACCATTTCTGGGGCATAACGGGAAAGTTAGGTGAACTGAAGGCTATACTCATGCACACTCATAGATTCCTGCTTAAGGGTAAGGAATTCTCTTACCTTTTCTTCTCTTAGCTCACGGGGGAAGAAATGCCCCATGAAGCCACCCTAAAAAACAACCCAACTCACAACTGGAGCACCCTCAGCTCTGTTCATCCTCCATTGGTCAAACCAGATTCTAGCAACACTCTTCAATTGGTATGCAGCTAGTTCTACTCGCTCAGCATCAACCACATGCATAACCTCAAACACATTCTGCAACTCTTCCACAATGTTTTTGAGATTCCACTGACACTTGAACCGTTGAACTGTGGAGGACTTATCCTTAAGAACTCACGGATCATTGATGTATCAGCCATATCCTCTCGATTCCCTTGTTCCCAAGCTTGGTTGGTCACAACTTGGATCAACATCCGGATAGTTTCACAGAAATCAACATTAGTGACCTCTCCTTGGGCTTGCACTTCTGGTGCATCAGGTGCCCTTTGATCCTCAACATTCCTTTTAGCAGGACGACTTTAGACAGATCTTCGTGGAAGCATGATCTGAAAGATATGCGCATGTAAGAATTAGAAGGAAACTTTATAGAGAAGAACTCTACTACACGAAAAGAGTATAAAAGTAGTGAGATAGTTCTAAAATATCGCAGCCTCCTAATTATAGATGTGGTGCGCTTCACACTAATAACTAGAACAATAGAGACATGACATTTTACACATCCTAGGACTCTTGAACTCTGAGCTCTGATACCAAGTTTGTCACACCCTGAACCTACACCCCAGACGCGATTGGCACTCGAGAAACATTGTTGGCCCCAAGCGAACCCTTGACCTGACTTATTTCTTAGCAGAAGATTTAATCATTATAAAAATACTTTAAAAAGTAACTATAACTCAAATGATAACTTAGAATGTTTTAGAAATAAACATTCAACTAGAAAAAGTGGCAACTCAAGTCTCAACATAAACAAAATGAAAATGAAAAGACAAATGAACTAGTGTCTGTCTATCTATGAGGCCTCTAAATACTATAAGGGATGTCGGGACAAGACCCCCGATCATCCTAATGAAACTGAATAACAAAACATAATAAAGGATCCTCTGGAAAGCAATGAGACTCAACAATGACTCTGGAACTTGACTCGATCAACGAAGAAGGCTGATCTTAGTTACCTATACTTTCTTCATAAAAGATGCAGGCCAAATGGCATCAGTACATGGAATGTACGAGAATGTGAGGGGAGTTCTAAAACAAGACATAAGCTTGAACTGGAACTGAAAGAAACACTTACCTCGTCTCAACTGTACTCAACTTATTTCAATATAAAGCAGTAATAAAGATGCAGTATAAAGAATAGCTTTAAAAGGCAGATAACAACTCAATGCATTAGAAAATACAATATAAAATCTGTTTGTATATAATATATAAAGATACAAAATAAGTCTATGGGAGATTCTCTGACCGAAAACCATCACTATGAGTTATGTGATGATAGCTAGACGCCGCCATAACTGTCCTATACTTTGCCAGGGTATAGAGCTACCACTAAGTGGATCCACTAGTCTATGCTAAAAGCATTAAGGAATCATCTAAAAATTATGACCCTTTCTACCCACATTGGCTACATGGTTTATGGAGACTTTGAGTTATCTGAACTCGTCCCCATATCGGTGCTCAATACTATTCATAAAATGCAACTAGCTCATATGTTTAAAAACATAACTCTTTCTGTGGTTTGAGATTATTACTCAAAAATCTTACTCTTATAAGAGATGGTAATTAAACTGCTCATGAACTCTTTTGGAAATCGATATTTCCTCTCATCTTAAATGTGAAAACATTTACACTTGGGAATATATCATTTTAAAGAAGATGAACTTAGCTCTATTCTTCCTCAAACTCAATGCTTAAATCTTAAAACAAGTTTGAAACGATTATAAAACACTTTTTGAAAACACTCGAAGAACTCTCTAGACTTAACTCTTAACTCTACCTTGAATTATAATTATGAATTCAAGGTTAGGATTTATGATAGGAAGGATGTCGTGATGATTAAATGAGTTTCAGATAGTAAATCACGAAAAACGGTTGAAAAACACTGTCTGGGGAGCAAGTCCGTGATGCAGAGATGCATTATAATAATTGGTTGCAAAATAATTTTTGAAACAGTGGAGTATGCGTTCTCTCCGTGATGAGGAGAGGGAAGTTTCACTCTGAAAGAACAGGTCCGCGACGCAGACCTGGTACTTTATTTTCTGTTCGACTTTTTCTTCCTCGTTTTCTCACCTTAATTTGCCTAAAATCGAACGGTTTCTTCCCTAATTTCTTACATTCCAATATCCAACATTAGTATACGATAATCCACTCAAAACTAACTTTGAAACACTAACACTTATCTCAAGAGTTCATCAAAACCTCAACAATCAAGATTAAGAAAGAAACTTCAATAAAACTCATCAAGAACTCAAATCCTTTAACTTGAAGAAAGAAACTTCACTGAAAATAATATGATTGGCACGTGGGTGAACGAACCCAATGCTATGTGAACTCACATACCTATTAGGGATTAAACCTTTGGCGAAACAACATTCGATTCGAAAGAAAAATTGAAGAATGCCTTGACTTTTCTCCTTTTCTCTTCTTCCTGAACTCCTCTCAAAACCTTAGAGTACTTTAGGATTTGTAAAACAGAACCAAATTTGTTTAGACTCCTAAATATTACCAAATTTTGGTTTAAGCTGAGTGGGTAAGGAAAAGACCAAAATACCCTTCATATTTTCGAGTAACTTTCCTTAAGTGGATAGACCAACTTCAAACAGGCATATCTCCCTCATATGAGCTCGAAAATTAGCAAACCCAATGGCATTGGAAAACGGATTCCAAGACCTTTCATTTGGTATCTTATGGACCACCTAATTTATCATGTACTGAAAGTGATGGTCATTTGAAGTTGATCCAAAACTTATAACTTAAGCATAATTTGCAAAATTTTAGATTTTGCTATTTTTAATTTAGTTCTTTCTATTTTTAGCTCTTTCAAATAGGGAGGTGTTACAATTCCATTTACATTACATTACGGAGAACTCCATTTTCTTTATGATCATTCCACGTCCTAGCATAGTGCCAACTTGCTAGAACCAAACCTAGCTTATTAAGGTAGTTTACTTTTTCATTTAGAATAAAGAAGGTGAAGTAGTTTTTCCTTGATTGCACGAGCTAGCCAGTAAACTCCCCTCCCTACTCACTGCAACATCTATTGACAAAGCTTCTGGATGTACAACATTGTGAAAATCTAAATCTAAATTTAGAACTTCTCATAGCATTTTGTAATAACTTAACTAAATTGAAAATGTATTAAGTTAGAATGCTAATAACAAATATAATGAAGCGAGTGAGTTTTCGTGAAGGGTATTTTTTCTAGACAGTGGGTGATTTCTTTTATTGATCATTTTATGAAGAATTGCCATAATGTGTGAATCTCAATGTAATGGACTTGTCATGACCCGATTTCCCGTTTCATGATGACACCTACTATAACCTATGTATGGGTAAGTCAATCCGTACCGAAAATGACAAGTAGTGAGAATAAGGGTAAAACTAAACAGAAATAACACTAGCAATATAGCTATGATAGAAACAGAGTCAACCAAAAATCTTGATACAATAAAATCTTTCCCAGAAAGTCACGGGTACAAAGCTCTCAGATATGAACAAATACAAGTCTCGAAAGTGGACCAACATAAGTCGTCTCAAAGGCAAAAGACTAGATAAACGTATATAGAGAAGGAGACAGACTTATTTAGTACACCAAGTGCTCACCCTCATCTCCGATCCCTAAAATCTGCAAAAGATGAAATGAAAAATCACCGCTAGTAGCTTGTACTAGGACCTGCATCACAAAAAAGATGTAGAGTATAGCATGAGTACCAAAACAAAGGTACTCAATAGGCATCAAAGGCCAACTGAGTAAGAAGGGTAAACACAATATGAAAAGATAGAATCTAGACACAAACAGAGGTCCAAGAAGAAATGAAAAAAAAACACGAGCATACCGAAAGTAAATATAAGTAATGATAAACTAAAACTAACTAGACCCCATAAGCCCAGAAGGTACACTCATGCGCAAGTTTAAGAAAAACCTGTATGGACCCCATTAGTTGGATTAGTACACAGAATAGCTAAGTTTAATAAAAAAAGTGCCACGAACCGAAAGTCGGTCTACTAGCACAAGTAACTCCTAGCCCAACTAGCAAGATTGACAATCAATCAAAGTCACCCAGCCAACCTGTCCCCTCCCAACCCACCTAGCAAGAGTGACTTGGGGCATGTGGAGTCTAAAGAGGGTATAAGGTATCAAGGCCGCCCAGCCAGCCAGTTCACTCTCAGGGGCGTAAGATGCCCAACTAGAAAGAGTGACCCAGGGGCGTGCTGACTCTAAAAAGGATCTCAAGAAGGCTCAAAGACACAGTGGATAGACATCCACTCACAAAGGATCACAAAAGGCTCGAAGCCTAAACTACTCTAATCTCGAGAAAGCGCAAAACCTGTGATAATTCATCAAGATGTAGAAATAGGGAGAGTAGATAGAAAGTCTAACAAGCTGCGCAAAGGCTTAGACTAAGGCTCATACTGTCAGACCCAAGTCTTATGTTCCTATCTATAAGGTCCTAGTCCGTCTAAAATGACGTTGGAGATATAATAAAGCTACAAGGTTTACGAGTCTAAGGAAACACTAGTTTATCCAACACTAAGTCCGAACATGCTTCATAAAATGAGCAAAAATGCAAGTAGTTCACAACAACATGCATTCCAAAATTGAACACAATCCGAGGCCCAAAAACAACAAACACACCACATGCAAAGAGTTCACAAATTAAGTACCAAAAAGAGGAGGGGCAACAACTTTGAGCTCAATTCACCTCAAAAAGAGGTTTACTAACACAATCTGCTCACTCTACTATTTAGCCAAAACCTCTTCAATCACATTGGACTTCGATCAACGCAATTGAAGTTCAAAAGAGGGAGAAATCACCTTGTGAAAATAAGAACGAAAGCAACAAATTTGCTTGAGGTACCATTTAAGGCAGCTTGATGTTTCTTATGGGCTTAAGATCTTCCTTATATTTAGTCTTACATTGAATCGTTGCATGAGTTTGCCTTTGAGTGTGTGAATTGTCTGGTTTGTGTATAGTTGTAGTTGGTTATTGATAATATCTGCATGCCCTCTATTATTCTCTTGTTATACCTTAGTTTTCCTTGTCTTGCTAGTATCATCGTGCTCTTTATTTATATTTGATCTTTCTGAGCTCCGTCAACCTATGAAGCCTACTGGTACTCTGTGTTTTGTACTCATACTGCCCTTCTGCATCTATTTTTTCTCTCATATAAATCACAGTTCTAGCCACCCTAAATGAGCATTTAAATCTCCTGTGGCTGTCACAAACTTGGATTGTGGTGAGCTCTTGGTGTTCAGAGACTTTCTACTATCCTTGTTTGTCTCTTGGTCACTTTTGGGCCTATTTTGTACATGTTGTATCGTACGACAAATATATATGATATGACCCTTATTTCAATATACATTATCTTTGTCTTCTGTTCTTACTACTTATGTTTTATATAATTTTTATCTTCTACAATCTTATGATTTGTGTTTTAGGTTTGTCCACTTGGTGGATTGTAGTAGACGACATCACGACCCGACTTAGAGTTGTGACAGAGTGGTATTAGAGCTTTAGGTTCACTGGTCTTACTAGTACAGGAGCAAGTGTCTAGTACACTTTAGCGGATCAGTACTATGATGTCCATATCTAATCTTCGAGAGGCTATATGGAATTTATTGGGATACTTCACTATTTTTTTTTCCATGTGTTGATGGTTGTATGAATATCTAAACCTTGTTAGTTTCACTCTTTCTAAGATGGCTTGGATAAGATTGACTGCGGGCGGGCGTGGACCTCATGCACCTTCCGATGGAGCCCTAGCTATGGGATGAGTTAGAGGTCGACCAGAGGTCAAGATCGGACACCAGCTATAGGGCCCGAGAAAGAGGTTGAGCATGTTCAACATCATCCAAAGGGTGTGGGCTAGCCCAGCCTCCATAATGATTCATGGACACATCAGTACTTTACGATACTTAGGCCATGATCCTCCCCTTCATGGAGGGTATGTTTCTGAAAGGTACTATGCCTAGACTTTTAGGCTTACCGCAGGTTAGAATTAAGGCTCGTACTTCAACCCAGGTAGGGGCTTGGGGTACTTGATCCCCACATGCACATCATTCTACTGTATCTTCTTGCATAATAGTTTAGCCGGTTCCAACTGTTGCTCCACATTGGGCTTATTGGCATGCTATGACCCTCTAAGAAGTAAAATATGTTGTAACGGTTCATCAGATAGGGTTCTCTTAGATACACCGATACTGCGGGTGAGGATTCCCATGAGTTTCTAGGTAGATGTAATGAGAGGTTTGATAACCTTGGATTAGTAAATTCTCATGGAGTCAATTACACTGCTTACCAGTTGGAGAGGCCAGTGAAGCATTGGTGGATATCCTATTTAGATTACTGACTAGTCGGGTCACCTTTGATGACTTGGGCTCAGTTCTCTTAGGCTTTCTTGTAAAAGTATGTACCTCATAGTCAGAGAGAGCGGTTGCAAGATGAGTTATCAGATATTACTCAGGGATCACTTTTAGTTGCAGAGTATGAGGCACGGTTCCATGAATTGGTGAGACTTGCATCTATGTTTATGCCAACAGAGAAGGAGAGAGTTCATATGTTTTTCATATGATTCTCATTTCCTCTTAGATTAACGACAAAATAGATAGTGGCATCGGTTGTTTTTTTTACGATAGTTGATCATGCACGTACCATCGAGGGGATTCATTGTGAGTCCTATTGAGACAACGACTAGATGGGGCATTGTTAGGATAGTTTCAGCGGGTCTCTATCCCATAGTAGAGGGTTTCTGGTCGATGGTATACACAATAGTATCAACCTAGTAGGTCAGTTCAGGTAGCTCTACAGATAATATATGGTGGCACGACAGGTGCTAGTGGTCAGATGGTTTAGACTTCTTAGGGTTCAGATTTAGGGTATTTAGGTCGTGCTGGCTAGTCTGGTTCATGTGTGTCCTCTCAGAGGGGCAGTTCTAATAGGGGTTGCTACGAGTGTGGTGTATTGGGTAACTTTGCCTGAGAGTGTCCTGCGATGAGTCATCGTAGGAGGTATAGTCAGTTAATTCCATAGGGTCAGCCAGATCAGCAGGTTCAACCCCCTAGGGCTCTTGTTCAGGGTACTAGGGGTGGTCCCTATAGTACTAGAGGCGGTTCTTAGGCAAGAAGATCGGGTGGTCGAGGTGGACAAAGACATATGTATACTTTTACAAAGAGATCAGAGGTGGAGTTAAGAGTTCTAGATTTGGACTCATTTGGGGCTTTGTTTTGATAGATTTAGTGTCCTCACATGCCTAATTTATGTTATAAACTAATTTTAAAGCCTTGATTTTAAAGCCTTGATTTCCAGGCATGTGGATTAAGGAGCAAAGCAAGGATACTAACAGGCAAAAAGGAACAAAACAAGTTGAAGAAGTGGAGAAAGGTGATTCTGGTGATCGTCAAGACCACTCGGTGACTTGCTGAGTGGCTCTTCAGTCCGCCTTAAGTTCCAGTGTGCCAACCTTGAGGGATGAAACAAAATCGGTGACATGAAAGAGGCAGTCAGTGAATTGTCGATCAGTTTCGCCCAAAGCTACAGGACTTGAGAATGCTGAGAGCCAATGCATAAATGCGATAGGTGTGATCATAACGCCACTTGGAAGGAAAGAGAGGGTAATAAGGACAAGTACTAGGCTAATACTAGGTATAACGGCGTCAGGCCCGTAACTCCCGTCATTGCTCCAGCTGAGGAATCTGCAGCGATAGGTCACTGTCGAGGCAGGGGTAGAGGAAGATCTAGGGGTAGAGGCCATGGAAGAGTAGCGCCTGCTGGAAATAGAGCTCCTGTTGAGAATGCTCCTGTGAATGAGAACCCTCCCATGCATCATGAGTAAATGGAAGAAGAGGTTGAGGTTGAGAATATTGAGAATGTTGAGTAACTTGGATAAGAGGAAGAGGTGCAGGCTCAGGCTACATGTATCCCTCTTATCGACCCGGTGTTAGCTCAACAAATCATATCATTTTTTGAAGGGTTGGCTGGTCCTGGACTGCTTTCATCTGTTCAAGCAACTAAGCTCCTACTAATCCTCCTGTTGCTAGCACTGCGCCTAAGATGAGTGGAAACATAGGTACTGATGCTTTCTTCCGTCCTTTGTTGGGTTATGTTATGATCGGTAATGAGCATGAAATGTTGACTAAAATTTTGAAGCTGAAGCTTCCGGTATTTCTTGGTTCTGAGAGTGAGGATGCGTATGAGTTCATTCTAGATTGCTATGAGAGGCTGCATAAATTGGGTATTGTTCACCAACATGGGGTTGAGTTTATGTCTTTTCAACTTCAAGGTGAGGCTAAGCAGTGGTGGAGAGCTTATATGGAGTGCAGATTTTCTACTTTACCTACACGTACTTGGACTCAATTTCATGCTCTATTTCTACAAAAGTATGTGCCTAGAACTTTGATAGATCGTAAGAAAGATGAATTTATGGCTTTGGTACAAGGTGGTATGACTGTGGCTGCATATGAGGCCAAGTTCTATGCTTTGTCTAGATATGCTACGCAGTTGGTTACTATAGAGGAGGAGAGGATTCAATTATTTATTAGGGAACTAAATTCTGAGTTGCAAGTATTATCTGTTCATATGACTTCTACAGGGAGAGGCTTTAATGAGGTGACAGAATATGTTAAAAAAATGGAGGGGGTGTGGCAAGACATTCAAGCTAAGGCGTTGGCAAAAAGGGTCAATAATTCAGGTAACTTCCAAGGTTCTTACTCTAGAGGTTCAGGGAGGCCAACGCTAGCAGCCAAGCCAATTCAGTCTACTATGCCCGCCTCTACAGGTAACTACTCGGGAATTCCATCTTATAATTTTTAAGATAGCCAGTGAGTCGCGCCTTCGATGGCCAGTAGACCATCTTTTGATCGTACTTTCTACAATTGTGGAGAACCTAGGCATATGAGGAGAGATTATCCACATCCGCGTGTGTTTGATTACACGCAGCAGCCATCTAGAACAGTTGTACCCGGGGGAAATGGTAATAATAGTAGTGGACGTCCACAAGGTGGGCGAGGAGGTAATCAGCGAGGCCATAGAGGTAGACGAAATGATAATGGTAACGGGGGTAGGGGTAACGCGCAACCAAGAAAGGGAGTGGCTCGTCATGATGATATGGCTCAATGTTATGCTTTTCCAGGCAAGGATGAGGCAGAAGCATCTAACGCGGTGATCACACATACTATTCTTGTCTGTGACCGGATGGCTAATGTGTTATTTGATCCGGGTTCTCCTTATTCTTATGTATCCATGAGATTTACATCAGATTTTGATATGATTTGTGATATTCTTGATCCCCCTATTCGTGTTTCTACCCAGGTTGGAGAGTCAGTCATAGTTACTCATGTCTATCGTGCTTGTCCTATTTTGTTTATGGGATATCAGACTTGGGCTGATTTAGTGATTTTGGATATGATTAACTTTGACATAATCTTAGGCATGACTTGGTTGTCCCCCTATTATGATGTGCTTAATTGTAATACTAAGTCTGTAACTTTAGAAATTTTGGGAGGGGAAAATTTAGAGTGGGAAGGGGTGTACAAGCCTAAGAAAACTAAAATTATATCCTCCATTCGGGCTAGTAAATTGGTAGAGCAGGGTTGTTTGGCTTATTTGGCTCATATTAGGGATGTTGAGATTGAGGCTTCATCCATTGAGTCTATTCCTATAGTGTCTGAATTTTGTTTAGTGTTTCCTAATGATTTGCCTGGTATGCCTCCGGATAGAGATATAGATTTTTGCATTGATCTAGAGCCTGGTACGCGGCCCATTTCTATCCCTCCATATCGGATGGCTCCGGCAGAATTAAGAGAGCTTAAGGCATCCAAGAGCTTCTTTATAAGGGATTTATTCGCCCTAGTGCTTCTCCATGGGGTGCTCCAATTTTGTTTGTTAAGAAGAAAGATGGTAGCATAAGAATCTGTATAGATTACCGGCAATTAAATAAAGTCACTATTCGAAACAAGTATCCTTTGCCTCGAATAGATGATTTTTTTTACCTATTGCAAGGTGCAACAGTTTTCTCTAAGATTGGTCTATGATCCGGTTACCATCAATTGAAAATTAGGCCTGAAGATGTGCCTAAGACGGCGTTTAGAACTCGTTATGGGCACTATGAGTTTTTGGTTATTTCTTTTGGTTTGACCATTGTGCCTGTAGCCTTTAAGTTTAATGAATGGGGTGTTCAAGCCACTTCTTGATTCTTTCGTTATAGTCTTTATTGATGATATTTTGGTCTATTCAAAAAGTGAGGAAGAGCATGCCAACTATCTTCGTATTGTTTTGGGTATTCTTGGGAAACAAAGGTTATATACTAAATTTCCTAAGTGAATTTTGGTTGAAATCGATTGCATTTTTGGGGCATGTAGTTTCGAAAGAAGGGGTAATAGTAGATCCTCAAAAGATTAAGGCAGTTAAGAATTGGGTTCGGCCTAGCTCTGTGATGGAAGTTATGAGTTTTGTGGGACTCGCTAGCTATTATCGTTGATTTGTGAAGAATTTTGCTTCTATTGCCACTCATTTGACTAATTTGACCAAAAAGGAGATACCATTTGAATGGACTGGAAAATGTGAGGAGAGCTTCCAAAAGGTCAAGACTCTCTTGACCACCGCGCCTATTCTAGCATTACCGGTGGAAGGTAAAGATCTTATTGTTTATTGTGATGCTTCACATTCTGGTTTGGGTGTTGTGTCGATGCAGGATAAGAATGTTATAGCTTATGTCTTGCGTCAATTGAAGGTGAATGAGAGGAATTATCCAACACATGATTTAGAGTTGGTAGCGGTAGTGTTTGCTCTTAAGATCTAGTGACATTACCTCTATGGGGTTATGTGTGAGGTATTTACTGATCATCATGGTTTGCAGCATATGTTCACTCAAAAGGATCTGAATTTAAGACAACGAAGGTGGGTGGAGTTACTAAAATATTATGATGTGACCATTCAATACCATCCGGGCAAGGCTAATGTGGTGGCAGACACTTTGAGTCGAAAAGCGGTGATATGGGTAGTTTAGCTTGCTTAAGGGTAGTCAAGCGACGTTTGGCTAAAGAAATCCAGACCTTGGTGTCTAAATTTATGCAGTTAGGCATCTCAGAAAGAGGTGGGGTGCTAGCTAGTATTGAGGTAAGGGCCACTTTCATTGAAGAGATCAAGGCCAAAAAATTTGAGGATGAGAATTTGGAGGAACTTAGAAAGAAGACTGCGATTGGTAAGGCACAAGAGACCACTCTTGATGCGGAGGGTGTGCTCAATTTTAAAGGGAGAATATGTGTTCCTAAAGTAGATGACTTGATTGAGAAAGTGTTGGCAGAGTCTTATGGTTCGCAATATTCTATTCATCCGGGTGTGACCAAGATGTATAGAGACTCGAAGGGGATTTATTGGTGGTCGGGCATAAAGAAAGACATAGCAGAGTTTGTGGTGAAGTGTCAAAATTGTCAACAAGTGAATTATTAACATCGAAGGCCTGCGGAATGGAAGTGGGAAAGAATAGCCATGAATTTTGTGGTTGGTCTTCCCACGACTTTGGGGAAGTACGATTCTATTTGGGTAGTGGTTGATAGATTGAGTAAGTCAGCCCATTTTATTCTGGTAAAAATAGATTATAATGTTGAGCAATTGGCTAAAGTTTATGTGAAAGAGATAGTGAGGTTTCATGAGGTGCCCCTCTCTATCATCTCAGACCGTGGTACCCAGTTCACATCCAAGTTTTGGAGGAGGTTGCATGATGAATTGGGAACACAACTCACTTTACGTACAGCCTTCCATCCACAGACAGACGGACAGTCAAAGAGGAAAATTCAAGTATTAGAAGACATGTTGAGGGCATGTGTGATTGATTTTGGAGGGCATTGGGATAAGTTCTTACCTTTGAGTGAATTCTCCTATAATAATAGTTATCACTCCAGCATAGATATGGCACCATTTGAGGCACTCTATGGGAGGGGATGTAGATCACCCATATGATGGTTTGAGGATGGCAATGTGAAACCTTTGGGGGTTGATTTAGTGAAGGATGCTCAAGATAAGGTGAGGAGTATTTAAGCTAAGCTTCTAGCAACCCAAAGTAGACAAAATAAGTATGCGGATCATAAGGTAAGAGATATGGTGTTTCAATCCAGTGAAAATGTTCTTTTTAAGGTATCACCCATGAAAGGGGTGATGAGATTTGGTAGGAAGGGTAAGCCAAACCCTAGATACATTGGTCCATTTGAGATTCTTGAATGTGTAGGACCGGTGGTGTATAGATTGACTTTACCTCCTAATCTATCGAGCGTTCATTCAGTATTTCATATATCCATATTGAAGAGGTATCAAGGTGACGGAGACTATATCATTAAGTGGGACTCAATTGTATTAGACAAAGACCTCCAATATGAGGAGGAACCGATTGCAATTCTTGATCGTGATGTGCGTAAGTTGAGGACCAAAGAAATTAAGTCTGTGAAGGTTCAGTGGAAGCATCGTCCAATTGAGGAAGCTACTTGGAAGACCGAGAGGGACATGCTAGACAAGTATCCCCAATTGTTCGTCAATTCAGGTACTATTTCATTCCTTCCCTATCCTATTTTTCCTAAGTTTGTCACTCAGGGATGAGTGATGGGTAAATTGGTATATATTGTAACGACCAGGTTCTATCATTATAGAAAAGCCAACGGGGAAAAATTTTGGGCCGGAAAACTTTTTCGTAGTACCTTGAAAAATCGGAGTCATTAAGGTGTAGGGAAATCTAGTAACAATCGGTGCAGTTAATTATGATTTTTATAGCACGAGTAGTTAGATAACTCGTTAAAAAATCCGGACGACTTTACAGAATTGAATTCGGGTGGGTAGAAATCCCGGAATCGATCATAGTGTAAATGGTATTTTTTTAGCGTCGTGGATGAAGGGTGTGTTGTGAAATGGGAGTTTTGGAATTCTTAATTTAGCTCACTGCCTTGCATAACCCACTTTGACATTGGCTTTTGTCGCTCTGGTGGGGCCACTGCAGCGGGGTGACGGCCGTTGTGGCGGGATCGACGCGAATTAAAGTCGTTAATAAACCCCTTAATGACCTCATTATGCACTTTTCGACTTTTAGAGCTAAGGAACGAACCCCATGCGACTCCTACTCATTTTTCACCAATCTTGAGGCTAAAGGTAAGCTTTTCACTCTCCGAATCCATTTTTTGATCCGTAGAACGTAATAGAATGGGTGGATATTGATGGGGAAGGGTTTTATTATAGATTCTACGGTCAAAACAACCCTACATTGGATGATTGAGATCATGGGTTTGATCTAGGATTCATAGAATTGTTAGTAATCCGGGTAATTAATGATTGTTTATTGATTTCCGTATTATATTAATTATTTGTAGACCAAGAACAAGCGGAACGAATCCCGAAAGGGAGTATCAAGTTTCTTAGGGTTTCAAGCTTGTTTCGAGGTAGGTGATAGTTGTGAATCTATGATTGTGTGTTGTATGATTGTTCTTGCTTCATTATGATACTTGTATATTTATGAATGTTGCACTGTTGATCACACTTGTTGTAAATGAGATAGATGAATTATCATTGCCATGAAATCATGACTTAAATGTATGATCTTGAGGATATACTTGTGTTTGTGATTGTGGTGTGTGAATGGGATCCGTTGCCATGTTCTGGCAACTTGAATCGGTTGCCACGTTTCGGCATAAATATGGGATCGGTTGCCACCTTCTGGCATAAATATTGGTTCGGTTGCCACGTTCCGGCATGCTAACTGTTTGGGTTTGGGTTCCATGAGAAGACCAATGATGTGATATAAAATGTGAAACTGATCGTTGTTCATAAATGTTGATAATATTGTATATGTTGGTATATATGCATGTGCTTATATTGTTATCTTGACTTGTTTAAGTTGCACTAGTGGGATAGCCGTGTGATCCAACCAGTACACTGTGGTTGTGCACTGACACTCCAGTTGCCCTTATTTTTATTGAGTACATGGTATCTTCAAGCGGCTACTGACAGACCTCGCTTAGGAGATCAGTGATCGTTCGAATTCAAGGGTGAGCCGATTCTTCCGGGCTGCCATGGGATTCTCTTTTGTCTATGTCCACCATTTCCGAAATTAGACAATTGTTTTAGTTAGTTGATTAGTTCGTTAGTTTGGGGTTGTATCCCTTCTTGTTTAGACTTAGTTCATTGTTAGATGTTTTGGTACATTGACTTTCAGGTTCAAGGTTATTCTTCCGCATTGTTAGTTGTTATTGTTTATACTTTTGTTAGAGTTTATGGGAACTCTATTTTTCTTTCCTTAGTGTTTGACTTAAATGCCTTAGTTATTGCTTTAGTTGCTTGGTTTGGGTTATAGTAGTGGTTCTCCCACTGGAGTGTTAGTATGGGTGCCCATCACGATGGTCTCGATCGTGACATAAGTCCACTATTTCAAAAAATAGATTTTCACTTTTATTTATAATATGATAATATAGCCATGATAATAAATATTTTTTAATAGATATGTAAGTAAAAATGAACGGAGAAAGTAAAGTGTTGGTGACAAGAAATTTCAATCAAATGGAACACTAGAGCGAATATAGCATGAACAGATATTTTCGTCTTCCTTCTTCATTTGCTAACAATTGTGTTCCATATACTTTTTATTTTTGTATATTTATATTGAGTATAAAAAAAAATCCAAGTATGAATTTCATGTTATTTTGTGTTTATTTTAATCTAAGAAAATGTTATATCACAAGATACACTCTTTTCTAGCTATATAAACTGAGATAAGAAATTAGTGATTGATCATAAAATGATCTTAATCCAAATTAAAGATTCTATAAATAATACTTTAAATTTTATTCATCTATCAATTTTTTTTATTAAAAAAGTTTAAAGTTTTATGTAATGGCAAAACTTCTATAATATACTAGATACTTTCATTAGACAACAACTATATGATATGTATGCGGCAGAAAAAAGTAGAAGACTACAATTTCCGCAAAGATAAGGTAGAAATTTAAAGAAATGAAGTATTTTTCACCATATGTGTTGTTGTTCATATAATAACATTAAATTATTCTACAAATATATATATATATATATATATATAAAGAATTGGACAAGCTAATTTTCTTTGGAACTAATTTTTGATGTTATATTTTTAATCTCTATAACATTCTACTCATAAAAGTGTTGGCATTCACTATAAAAGTACATTTTTCATAAAATTACCTATCTATGATACCCTTACTCAAATATTAATTGAGTAAAAATATTTTCTAAAAAATATATATTACAAATAAAAATAAAATATTGAAATATTTATGGTAATCGTTACTAGTGACATGCATATACTGAATTTCAAGCATGAATATTTGATAGAAAAATTGTACTTAAATGGTGTCCCTCGTTTATGGTCATAACTTTAAAAGGAAGTGCTACTAATGACCTTTTTCCTATTATGTTGGTTAAATTTGTTTACAAAATTGAGTGAAGTAAAACATAATATAGCTAAAGAAATGTCACCTTCTCCCCATATTTAAACTTTGAATGTCTTTTGAAATGTTTCAATAATATCTATTCATTTTGATCTCTAAAGACAAGTAACTCTATAACATTACGTATTAATAATTTAAAAGAACGTTCTCTATGTTCTTTTAATTATAATCATTTACTAAAAATATTAATTTAGTAATATTCATTTAACAACATTGTATACTATATGATATGATACACACGTACAACGCACGTGCCGTGAAACTAATAGGAAAAAAATATGAAAATAACACTAAACAATTGTCAGTTAGTTTTATCACTATTTCTATATGAAGAGACATAAGAGAATTGCTTTGCTTATCTTCCTTGTTTTTCTCAAATTCGAGCAGATTTCAATATTTAAAATGTCCCAACCTACGACATGTGAATTCACTTGTAATCCTGGACACTGTGCCCTCACAAATTAATGAGATTTCAACGTTGTATATTCAATTAGAACAAAGACTATAAAAGAGCAAACAAACAGAGAAACTTCAAATACCCTTCTACCTTCCATAGCTGGACAAAGAGAAATGAAGATATCATTTAACTTGTCTTACAATTGTACACGAGAATGAAAACTAAATGGTCAATACCCCTCTCGAGGATAGTAAAATCGCCAATTATCTATTTGTTATCATCTCATCCTCTTCCTTCAATAAATCATTTAATTGGGAGAACCACGCATGCTCTTGAGCCCTCAGAATATTAGGGTGCTTCAACCAGGGCACCCACATAATAAGGAACTATACCTATGTCACCATTTAACTTGAAATGGCCATGCTATCAATTTATGCCTTAGTTTGGCTTTAGTGACACTCATAGTTAGTAACTTGGTGTATAACACATTAGGAATTCTATTTTTCTTAATATGTTAAAGAGGTAGTTGTAGAGAAGAAATAGCGGAATGTCAAACTATGCACCTTCAGTTTTCGTTCACAGGCAGTAGTTGGCCAAATTGCTTAAGAATGGAAAATTTGTATACCTGGATTGCTGGATATATAATTTGTGTCAAGTGCTTGATATTCATTTAGTGCATGCTTGGATTGTGTGGTCCGATACTTCTCTTGCTATTGCTAGTGCTTCTTGCAATGTGGCTATGCCTTCAAATATTAAAGGTTCAACATTGTGCAGTGCTAGATTGTTTATGTTGTATTGAACCTGAGTTGTAATGTTCATCGGCATTGATATTTTATCTCCATCATTAATCCTCATTTGTATGTGCCACTCAGCCATACCTCCAAGTTGGTGATCACAATGGAATTGTATGTACCAGGTTTGTTTGTTTTCACAAGAAACGGCTATCTGATCCGATCAACTATGTAATCAGTAGCGCGCTTGCACGCGTACTCTTCCTCTATGAGCAAGAGTCCACCAAAATCTGCCACTCCTTGGGTGAGGCCTTCTGCACTATAAACGCCCCACCACCGAATGATTCACTTTCAAGTTCTCGCCTCCGACCCCCGAAAACACAGGGTCAAGCCAAGCCCTAACCTGCCTAAATGGAATGCATATCTCCTTCGTTAGTCGAGAAAGGACGGGAACTGACTTTGCCTCTTTTATTACTATCTCGCCCAAAGCTTACACCCTGGACATGACAAGCACTCGAGAACCATTGTTGGCCCCATGAGAACCCTTGGCCTGGCTTAATTCTTAGCATGAGACTTAATCATTATAACAACGCTTTAAAAATCAACTATAACTCAAATGAAAACTTAGAATGTTTTAGAAATAAACATTCAACTAGCCAAAGTGACAACTCAAGTCTCAACATAAATGGAATGGAAATGAAAAGACTCAGGACTAGTATCTATCTACCTAGGAAGCCTCTAAATACTATGAGCGATTTCGGGACAAGACCCCCGATCATCCTAAAAAACATGAATAACAACACATAATAAAGGGATCCTTTGAAAAAGCAAGGAGGCTCACCAATGACTCTGGAACTCGACTGGATCAACGAAGTGCTGGAGGCTGATCCTGGTTATCTGTATCTGCCTCATAAAAGATGCAGGCCAGATGGAGTCAGTACATGGAATGTACGAGAATGTGAGGGGAAACCTAAAACAAGACATAAGCTTGAATTGGAACTGAATGAAACACTTACATTGTCTCAACTCTACTCAACTCGTTTCAATATAAAGCAATAATAAAGATGCAATATAAAGAAAAGTTTTAAACAGTAGATATCGTTTCAATATAAAGCAATAATAAAGATGCAATATAAAGAAAAGCTTTAAACAGTAGATAACAACTCAATTTATTAGAAATACAATATAAACTTTGTTAGTATATATAAAGATATAAAATAAGTCTGTGGGAGATTCTCTAACCGACAATCATAACTATGAGCTATGCGATGATACAACGTCTAGCCCAGGCTTTCAGAACTGTCCTATACTTTGCCGGGGTATAGAACCTACTACTAACTGGATCCACTAGTCTATGCTAAAAAGCATTAAGTAATCATCTAAAAAGTATGACCATTTCTACCCATGTTGGCTACACGGTTTATGGAGACTTTGAGTTATCTGAACTCATTCCCATATCGGTGCTCAATACTACTCCCAAAATGTAACTAGCTCATGTTTAAAAACATAACTCTTTCTATAGTTTCAGATTATTACTCAAAAATCTTTCTCTTAAAAGAGATGGTACTAAAACTGCTTATGAAAACTCTTTAGGAAATCGGCGTTTCCTCTCATCTCAAAAGTGAAAACATTTCTTCTTGGGAATACTTAGTTCTCATATACCATTTTAAAGAAAATGAACTGAACTCAATTCTTCCTCAAACTCAATGATTAAGTCTTAAAACAAGTTTAAAACTATTGTAAATGAATTTTTGAAATGAATCGAAGAACTCTCTAGACTTAACGCTTAACTTTACCTTGAATTAGAATAATGAATTCAAGGTTAAGATTTATAACAGGAAGGATGTCAGGAAGGATGTCATGATGATTAAATGAGTTTCAGATAGTCAATCATGAAACATGGTTTAAAAATACTGTCTGGGGAGAAAGTCCATGATGCGGAGATGCATTATAATATTTGGTCGCGAAATAATTTTTGAAATAGTAGAGTCCGCATTCTCTGCGCGATGCGGAGAGGGAAGTTTCACTCTTAAGGAACAGGTCGACGACGCGGACCTAGTACTTTATTTTCTGTCCAACTTTTTCTTTCTCATTTTCTAACCCCAATTCACCTAGAATCGAATGTGTTCTTTCCCAATCACTTAGATTTGAATACCCAACATTAGTATACGATAATGTACTCAAAACTACCCTTGAAACACTAACACTTGTATCAAGAATTCATCAAAACCTCAAAAATCAAGATTATGAAAGAAACTTCAATTAAACTCATCAAGAACTCAAATATTTTAACTTCAAGAACGAAACTTCACTGAAAATAACATGATTGACATGTGGGTGAAAGAACTCAATGCTATGTGAACTCACATAGCTCTTAGGGATTAAGCCTTTGGCGAAACAACCTTCTATTCGCAAGCAAAATTGAAGAACGCCTTGACTTTTCTCCTTTTCTCCTCTTCTTGAACTCCTCTCAAAACCCTAGAGTATTTTAGGATTTGTAAAACTGAACCATATATGTTTAAACTCATTAATATTACCATATTTCGTTTTAAGCTGATTGGGTAAGGAAAAGACAAAAATATCCTTCATATATTTGGGTTATTTTCCTTAACTGGACCACCTGACTTCAAACGGGCATATCTCCCTCATATAATCTTGAAAATTAGAAAACCCAGTGGCATTGGAAAGAGGATTTCAAGACCTCTCATTTGATATTGGCCACCTAAATCATCCTGTACTGAAAGTTATGGTCATTTGAAGTTGACCCAAAACATATAACTCAAGCATACCTTGCAAAATTTCAGATTTTGCTATTTCCAATTTAGTTCTTTCTATTTTTAGCTCTTTCAAATAGCGAGGTGTTACAATATCTTCCCGTTGGAAAAATTCTTCCTCGAATGAGATTACTCTAAGTAGACTATGGGTGGTGTCAAAGCTCAGAGTTCAAGAGTCCTAGGATGTTATCTGTTAGTGCACCTGCCCTCCTTACTTGACAGATAAGACAACCCAGCAACAAACAAACTCATCCTGCTCCTCATATCAGCAACCACCTCCAAGGCATAACAGGAAAGTTGGGTGAAATTAAGGCTATACTCATACACACTCATAGATTCCTGCTTAAGGGTAAGGTATTATCTTACCTTTACCTCTTTTAGCTCATGAGGGAAGAAACGCCCCATGAAGGCACTTTCAAAAACAGCCCAACTCACAACTAGTGCACCATTAGCTCTATTCATCCTCCATTGATCAAACCAGATTCTAGTGACACCCTTCAATTGGTATGAAACTAGTTCAACTCGTTCAACATCAACCACATGCATAACCTCAAACACTTTCTGGAACTCTTTTACAAAGTTTTCCAGATCCTCAGTGACACTTGAATCGCTGAACTGTGGAGGACTCATCCTTAAGAACTCACAGATCCTTGATGTATCAGCCACATCCTCTCGATTCCCTTGTTTCCCAGCTTGGTTGGTCACAACTTGGATCAACTTCCGTATAGCTTCATGGAAATCAACATTAGTGACCTCTCATTGGGCTTGCAATTATGGTGCATCAGGTGCCCTTTGATCTTCCATATTCCTTTTAGCATGACGACCTCGTACAGATCTTCGTGGAAGCATGATCTGATATGCGCAAGCACAAATTAGAAGGAAATATTATAGAGAAGAACTCTACTGCACTAAAAGAATATGAAAGAAGTTAGATAGTTCCAAAGTGTCACAACATCCTAATTACAGATGTGGTGCGCTTCACACCGATAAATAGAAATCTATAGACATGACTTCAAACACATCCTAGGACTCTTGAACTCTGAGCTTTGACACCAAGTTTGTCACACCCCGAACCAACACCCCGGACACGACTGGCACTCGAGAACCATTGTTGGCCCCAAACGAACCCTTGGCTTGGCTTATTTCTTAGAGGAAGACTTAATCTTTATAAAGTCACTTTAAAAAGTAACTATAACTCAAATGATTACTAGAATGTTTTAGAAATAAACATTCAACTATCAAAAGTGGCAACTCAAGTCTCAACATAAATGAAATGAAAATGAATAGACTAAGGAACTATTGTCTGTCTATCTATGAGGCCTCTAAATACTATAAGGGATGTCAAGACAAGACCCCCGATCGTCCTAACAAAACTGAATAACAAAACATAATAAAGGGATCCTCCGAAAAGCAAGGAGGCTCACCAATGACTCTGGAACTTGACTCGATCGACGAAGGAGGTTGATCATGGTTGCCTGTATTTGCTTCATGAAAGATAAAGGCCGAATGGTGTCAATACAGCTATGTACGATCATGTGAGGGGAAATCTAAAACAAGACATAAGCCTGAATCGGAATTAAAAGAAACAATTACCTCGTCTCAACTCTACTCAACTTATTTCAATATAAAACAGTATAAAGATGCAGTATAAAGAAAAGCTTTAAACAGTAGATAACAACTAAATGTATTAGAAAATACAATATAAACTCTTTTTGTATATAGAAAAATACAAAATAAGTTTGTGAGTGATTCTCTAACCAATAACCATCACTATGAGTTATGTGATGATAGCTAGACGCTGCCAGAACTGTCCTATACTTTGTCGGGGTATAGAACCTACCACTAAGTGGATCCACTAGTCTATGCTAAAAAGCATTAAGGAATCATCTAAAAATTATGACCCGTTCTACCCCTGTTGGCTACATTGTTTATGGAGACTTTGAGTTATCTGAAATCGTCCCCATATCGGTGGTCAATACTACTCTCAAAATGTAACTAACTCATATGTTTAAAAACATAACTCTTTCTGTGGTTTGAGATTATTATTCAAAAAGCTTTCTCTTAAAAGAAATAGTACAAAAACTGCTCATGAAAACTCTTTTCGAAATCGGTATTTCCTCTTATCTTAAATGTGAAAACATTTACACTTGGGAATATATCATTTTAAAGAAATGAACTCAGTTCTATTCTACCTCAAACACAATGCTTAAGTCTTAAAAGAAGATTAAAATTATTGTAAAAGAGTTTTTGAAAAGACTCGAACAACTCTCTAGACTTAACTCTTAACTCTACCTTGAAATAGAATTATGAATTCAAGGTTAAGATTTATGATATGAAGGATGTCATGATGATTAAATGAGATTCAGATAGTAAATCATGAAAACGGTTCAAAACACTTTCTCAGGAGCAAGTTCGCGATGCAGAGATGTATTATAATATTTGGTCATGAAATATTTTTGAAACAGTGGAGTCTGCGTTCTCTCCGCGATGAGGAGAGTGAAGTTTCACTCTGAAAGAACAGGTCCGTGATGCGGACCTGGTACTTTATTTTCTATCTGACATTTTCGTCCTCGTTTTCTAACCCTAATTCACCTAGAATCGAATGGTTTCTTCTACAATCAGTTAGATTCCATTACCCAATATTAGTATATGATAATCTACTCAAAACTAACCTTGAAACACTAACACTTATCTCAAGAGTTCATCAAAACCTCAACAATCAAGATTATGAAAGAAAAAAACTCATCATGAACTCAAATCCTTTAACTTCAAGAATGAAACTTCACTGAAAATAATATGATTGGTGCGTGGGTGAACGAACCCAATGCTATGTGAACTCACATACCTCTTAGGGATTAAACCCTTGGCGAAACAACCTTCGATTCGCAAGCAAAATTGAAGAACGCCTTGACTTTTCTCCTTTTCTCCTCTTCCTGAACTCCTCTCAAAACCTTAGCATACTTTAGGATTTGTAAAATAGAACCAAATTAGTTTAGACCCCTAAATATTACCAAATTTTGTTTTAAGCTGATTGGGTAAGGAAAAGACCAAAATACCCTTCATATTTTTAGGTAACTTTTCGTAAGTGGACAAATCGACTTCAAACGGGAATATCTCACTCATATGATCTCAAAAATTAGCAAACCCAATGGCATTAGAAAGAGGATTACAAGACTTTTCATTTCATATCTTATGGGCCACCTAACTTATCCTATATTGAAGGTGATGGCCGTTTCAATTTGACCCAAAACTTATAGCTCAAGCATAACTTGCAAAATTTCAGATTTTTCTATTTATTAATTTGTTATTTCTATTTTTAACTCTTTCAAATAGCGAGGTGTTACAATTACATTTACATTACATTACGGAGAAGTCCATTCTCGTTATGATCATTCCACATCCTAGCGTAGTGCCAGCTTGCTTAGAACTAAAGCTAGTTTACTAAGGTAGTTTACTTTTTGATTTAGAATAAGGAAGGTGAAAGAGGTTTTCCTTGATTGCACGAGCTAGCCAGTAAACCCCCGTCCCTAAAGTGGACCAAAATAAGTTGTCACAAAGGAAAAGTATTAGATAAACGTTTATAGAGAAGGACACAAACTTATTTAGGACGCCAAGTGCTCACCCTCATCTCCGATACCTAAAATCTGCAAAAGATGACATGACAAATCACCGCTTATAGCTCGTACGAGGACCTGCATCACTAAAAAGATGTAGAGTATAGCATGAGTACCAAAACAAAGGTACTTAGTAGGCATCAAAGGCCGACTAAGTAAGAAGGGTAAACACATTATCAAAAGATAGAATCTAGACACAAACAGAGGTCCAAGAAGAAATTTAAAAAAAAAACACGAGAATACCGAAAGTAAATATAGGTAAAGCTAAACTAAAACTAACTAGACCCCATAAGTCCATAAGGTACACTCGTGCGGAAGTTTAAGTAAAACCCATATGGACCCCCCATAAGCCGGATTAGTACACAAAATAGCTAACTTTAATAAGAAAAAAGTGCCACGAACAGAAAGTCGGTCTACTAGCACAAGTAACGCCTATCCCAGCTAGCAAGTTTGACAATCAATCAAAGCCACCCAGCCAACATGTCCCCTCCTAACCCAGCTAGCAAGAGTGACCTGGGGGCATATGGAGTCTAAAGAGGGTATCAGGTATCAAGTCCGCCTAGCCAGCCAGTCCACTCCCATAGGTGTAAGACGCCAAACTAGAAAGAGTGACCCCGGGGCATGCCGACTCTAAAAAGTATCTCAAGAAGGCTCAAAGCCACAGTGGATAGACATCCACTCACAAATGAACACAAAAGGCTCCAAGCCTAAACTACTCCTATCTTGAGAAAGCGCAAAAGCTCTGGTAATTCACCGACCTGAAGAAATAGGGAGAGTAGATAGAAAGTATAACAAGCTGCGCAAACGCTTAAACTAAGGCTCATATAGTCAGACCCAAGTCTTCTATTGCAATCTAGAAGGTCCTAGTCCGTCTAAAATGAAGTTGGAGATATAATAAAGCTACAAGGTTCGTGAGTCTAAGGAAACACTAGTCTATCAAAGACTAAGTCTGAACCTGCTTCACAAAATGAGCAAAAATGTAAGTAGTTCACAACAACAAGCGTTCGAAAATTGAACACAATCTAAGGCCAAAAAATAGCAAACACATCACATGCAAAGGATTCACAAATTAAGTACCAAAAAGAGGAGGGGCAACAACTTCGAGCTCAATTCACCAAACAAAGAGGTTTACCAACACAATCTTCTCACTCTAATATTTAGCCAAAACCTCTACAATCACATTGGACTTCAAATCACCACAATTGAAGTTGAAATGAGGGAGAAATCACCCTTTGAAAATAAGAACGGAAGCAACAAATTCGCTTGAGGTACCATTTAAGGCGGCTTGATGTTTCTTCCGGGCTTAAGATCTTCTTTATTTTGAGTCTTACATTGAATCGTTGCATGAGTTTGCGTTTAAGTGTGTGAATTGTCTAGTTTGTGTATAGTTGTAGCTTGTTATTGATATTATCTGCATGTACTCTATTATTCACTTGTTATACCTTAGTTTTCCTTGTCTAGCTAGTATCATTGTGCTCTTTATTTATATTTGATCTTTCTGAGCTCCATCAACCTATGAAGCCTACTGGGTACTTCGTGTTTTGTACTCATACTGCACTTCTACATCTTTTTTTTCTCATATAACTCACAGTTCTAGCCACCCTAAATGAGCATTTGGATCTCCTGTGGCTGTCACAGACTTGGATTGTGGTAAGCTCTTAATGTTTAGAGACTTGCTACTATCCTTATTTTGTACTGACTCTCATGTTGTATTTTGGATTAGTCTCTTCTCTCTCTCTATATATATATATATATGACCTTTTATTTGTAGTAGCCCATGTATAGGTAACACCAGGTCTTGGAGATCGGTATCTTGTGTTAGTTTGTCTCTTGGTCACTTTTGGGCCTATTTTGTACATGTTGTATCGTACTACAGATATATATGATGTGATCCTTCTTTCGATATACACTATATTTGTCTTCAGCTGTTATTTCTTATGTTCTATATAATTTGTGTCTTCTACTATCATATGATTTGGGTTTTAGGTTTGTCCACTTGCTGGGTTGTAGTGGACGCCATCACGACCCGACTTAGGGTTGTGACAGATTGATATTAGAGCTTTAGGTTCACTAGTCTCACTAGTACACGAGCAAGTGTCTAGTGCATCCTAAGGGATCGATACTATGATGTCCATATCTAATCTTCGAGAGGATATATGGAATTTATTGGGATAATTCACTGTTTCTTTTTTCTTTTCATGTGTCGATGGTTGTATGAATATCTAAACTTTGTTAATTTCACTCTTTCTAAGATGTCTAGGACAAGATCGACTGCAGGTCAGTGTGGACCTCATGCACTTTTCAATGGAGCCCCAAATATGGGATGAGTTACAGGTCGACCAGAGGTCAAGACTGAACACCCGCTCTAGGGCCCAAAAAAGAGGTTGAGCATGTTCAACATCAGCCAGAGGGTGTGCGCTAGACCATCCTCCACAAGGATTCATGGACACACTAGCACTTTATGATAATTTGGCCATGATCCGTCCCTTCATGGAGGGTATGTCTCCGGCAGGTATTATGCCTAGACTTTTAGGCTTACTGCAGGTTAGAGATAAGGCTCGGACTTCAGCTCAGGCAGGGGCTTGGGGTGCTTGATCCCCACAGGTACATCATGCTACTGTAGCTCCTTGCACAGTAGTTTAGCCGGTTCCAACTGTTGCTCCAGCTTGTGCTCCTAGGCCAACTATGACCCCTAAGAAGTAGAAGATGTTGTGACGGTTCATCAGATAAGGTTCTCCTAGATTCATCGATACTTTGGGCGAGGATGCCCATGAGTTTCTAGTTAGATCTAATGAGAGGTTTCATAACCTTGGGTAAGTATTGTCTCATGGCGTCAAATACATTTCTTACCAGTTGAAGGGGCCAGTGAAGTAGTGGTGGAGATCCTATTTAGATTACTGACTAGTCGAGTCACCTTTGATGACATGGGCTTAGTTCTCTTAGGATTTCTTTTAGAAGTATGTACCTCGTAGTTAGAGAGAGTGGTTGCAAGATGAGTACTCAGATATTACTCAGGGATCACTTTCAGTTGCAGAGTATGAGGCACGGTTCCATGAGTTGGTGAGACTCGCATCTATGCTTATGCCAATAGAGAAGGAGAGAGTTCATATGTTTTTCGTATGGCTCTCGTTTCCTCTTAGATTAGAGACAGAGTATATAGTGGCATCGGTTTTTTTTGCAGATAGTTCACGTACCTTCGAGGGGATTCATCGTGAGGCCTATATAGACATCGACTAGAGTCCTCATTGTCCGGATAGATTCAGTGGATCTATATCCCATAGTAGAGGGTTTTAGGCCGAGGGTATCCACAATAGTATCAACCTAGTAGGTTAGTTCATGTAGCTCTACAGATAACAGATGGTGGCACGATAGGTGCTAGTGGTCAAATGGTTTAGACTTCTCAAGATTCATATTCAGGGTATTTAGGTCATGGTGGCTAGTCATGTTCAGGTGAGTCCTCTAAGAGGGGCAGTTCTATTAGGGGTTGCTACGAGTGTGGTGTATTAGGTAACATTTCCCGAGAGTGTCCTACGATCAATCACCATAAGAGGTATAGTCAGTTAGTTCCATAGGATCAGCAGGTTCAAGCCCCTAGGGATCTTGTTCAGGGTACTAGGGTTGGTCCCCATAGTACTAGATGTGGTCCTTAGGCACGAAGATCGGGTGGTCGAGGTGGACAAACACATACATATGCTTTTTCAAAAAGATCAGAGGCGGAGTTAGGAGTCCTAGATTTGGACACATATGGGGCTTTGTTTTGATAGTTTTAGTGTCCTCAAATGCCTAATTTATGATATAAACTAATGTTAAAGCCTTGATTTCCAGGTATGTGGATTAAGGAGCAAAGCAACGACACTAACAGGTAAAAAGTAACAAAACAACTTGAAGAAGTGGAGAAAGGTGATCCTGGTGATCACCAAGACCACTCGGTGACTCGCCGAGTTGCTCTTCAGTCCACCTAAAGTTTTAGTGTGCCAGCCCTGAGGGATAAAACCAAATCAGCGACAGGAAAGAGGAAAGAGACAGTAGGTAAATCGTCGATCAGTTCTGCGATGACAAGATTGATCACCCAAAGTTACAGGACTTGAGGATGCTGAGAGCCAATGCATAAAGGCGATAGAAGAGAGAAAATGGCAGTTCGCCGAATCACTGGGCGAACCCGACTTACCTCACCTAATGGCTCTCTGTGGCTAATTTTTGGCGACTATAAATAGGATTTTGAAATATAAATTTGGAGAGCTAGCTACCATTTAGAATTGTTTTCTTTGAAGTTTGTGAGTTTCTTTGTAGACTTGACGGCCTTTTGAGACTCCATTCGGAGACTTTGCAAGTGGGTTACTAATTTTCTTCAATTTGGAGCACTGTAAAGGCTTCAATACTCTTACCCAGTTGATGGCTAATTGATTTGATAATCGTTTTTACCTTTTTATGATGCTTTGCTAAAACCTCAATTCTTGGGATGTGATCATGTGATTATGGGTTGAATTAGCTTATGGGTATTGTTAATTACTAGTTTAAATGTTATATTGAAGTGGGTTTAATCATTAGCTGAGGTTTAATTTCTGAATTGTAGTTGCCAATGCAGTTCTATTTTTGTGTTCTTAGCTTGCTCGAGAGAGAAGTTTTGGAACTAAGGTTTTTTATTAATTGTTTGTATGTATTGGGATGATTCTCGATAGAGTCAATCCTAAACCCAATCCTACCCATTTAGCTCGAGAGAGTGGATGAATTAAGGTGTGGGATGTTCTTAATTGCTATGCTTATTGATGTTCAAAAGAAATCACCTGATTCAGGTTAGTTGTTCAAGAGATGTCCTACCGACTGATATTTAGCTGCTTACTAGTAGTTATAGTTACCCATTTAGCGTAATTTGCCTATAGTTGATCACATCCCAAAAATTTCTCTTTGTATTGTTGTTTCAGTTTTGTGTGATTGCTGTGTAGTTGATAATTGCAAACAATCCCCATTTGACATTTGTGTCACCCTTTTTGATTTATTTCATGTCTTTTTTTTATTATATCTATTTAGATAACATTTGTAGTTCTTAATTAAATTTGAACACGTATCACTCCATTTGGGTTAGACCCCAACTCATGTGTTGGGTTTACACTACCTAACGATCGTTTGCACCTAGAATTGGATGAGGTGTATTTGACACGTTAATAAAAAATGACACCGCTGTCGGGGAGTGGTGTTGTTTAAAATTCTTTTAGTGAAGTTAAATTATCATCTTTTTTGTTGAAGTTGAATCTACTTACTTTAGTTTTTAGTTTTGTGTTGAACAGAGGAAGAGATGAGTGTAAACGGGAGTAATGGTAGCCAAGTGGGCCACCAAGATGATGTTGGAAACCTTAATGATGTAAATGACCCAAATCCATTCGGTGGTGTGGGTGCAATACGTCTACCTCCAACTGAAGGAAACACTATTTTTCACATCACTAGCACAATGCTTCAGCTTCTACAATTGAAAGGATTATTTGGGGGGACAGCTCATGAGGATCCCCATCAGAATAATTGAAAATTTGTGGACGTTTGTGGTCCGTTCTCATTTAAGAACATATCACAAGAATCAGTCTGTCTCAAGTTTTTCCCATTCTCTTTGATGGGTGAAGCTACCAAATGGTTATCTGAGTTGCCAAGAGACTCCATTACCTCTTGGGATGAGTTGATCACAGTATTCCAAGTGAGATTCTTCCCCATAGAAGATGATGATACTCAGAGATAACATCCAAGGTTTTAAACGTTTGGAAGGTTAGACAATCCACGAGACGTGGCTGAGGTTTAAGAAGTTGGTGATACAATGCCCAACTCATGGAGTTCCAAATAATGTGTTGCGGCAATACTTCTATAGGAGCCTCGACTCGGTGAACAAATGAGTTGCTAATCAACTCGTTCCAGGTGGTATAACCCTATGAAGTAGCGTCTCAACTCCTTGATTGCATGACCAAGATAAATAGAGCATGGTACACTCGTGAGGACCAAGTCTCTCCTCTCACTTTTAGAATGATAAAGGAGTAGACCGAAAAGGATAAAGAGAGAGACCAAAACATGGCCAAAATGATGACCCAACTTGATATTTTGGCTAAAAATGTCATGGGTGTTGGTACAAAGAGTGTTAATTTTTTGGGTTTTGGTGGAGTAAACCCCGATGAAGGACAATTTGAAGCAATGTACAATGAGGAAGTGAACTTCCTAGCCAATCAAGGAGGAGGCTATCATGCAAACTACCCCAGACCTGGTGGAAATCAAGGTTGGAATAGAGAGGAAGGCTGGATAGACCATGACAGAGATAGGTGTGATTGTAATGACACTTGGAAGGAAAGAGAGGGTAATAAGGACAGGTACATCCCTCCCCATAAGCGTCAAAAGCCTAGGGAATCTGAAGGTGGCCGTACAGAAGATGTGCTCTCACACATTTTTAATAAAGTTGAAGGGTCAGACAATATATTGAAAGAGATGAAAGAGGATGTCTCATCTCTCAATCAGACGGTGACCTCTCACTTAGTCTCTATTAAGCACCTGGAGACCCAAATGGGTCAAATTTCTTATCATTTGAATCCAAGACAACAAGGGGGGTTGCCTAGTGACACAATGGCAAACCGCAAAAATGAAGCTTGATTTGGTATCCTCGTAGTGCCACGACGTTAACTAAGGCGCTTCTTGGGAGCTTTTAATGCTTTAGTCTTTGATTTCTAACAATGGGTGTTGATTGTGCAGGTTGAAAGGTGAAAAGATTTTGAAAATGAGAAGTTTGGCGAGCACAAGTCCATTCGGCGACCCGCCGAACAGGTCCGCGAGCCCCGACTTGGACCGCCGTTGGAATCAACAGGCCTTAAGGGAAACTCTGTAAAACTCGGCAGACTAAATGCTTAATCGGCAACTTGCTGAACAGGTCGGCAAGCCCAACTTTGTCCGTTGTTTAAACCCCCAAAATTGTTGGAGGTCCTGTATAACTCGACGAGGGAAATGACACTCGGCGCATTTCTGTGTGGGTCGGCGAGGACAACTTACTCCATCAATGGTGCCCCGAACTGAAAGGTTTTACAGGCCAAGCGGTTTCAAATTTCAAAATCCTTCATCTTTTCTCATTCTAACTATCGTACCCTCTCACCCAACTTTTGATCTTCTGTATTTTATTGCTTTTACTCTCATTTTTATGTGATTTCATGCTCGGAATTGGAGAAATTTGCCGCCTAGCTGTTCAAATTCTAATTTTTGCATACAAGTTGGTTTTTCGAACCCCGTACTTTAAGTTTGTGGTTGAAATCAAATGCAGTAGGTATTCGGTGTTGTTTGATGTTGGTTAATTGCTTTCATTGTGTTTTATATGTTGGAGTGCCCGCGTTTTGTGTAAATGTGTACCTAAATGCTTTAAATTGATCGATTCCCGTGTCTTGTTTGTTAAAATCAGTTTTAAATTGTTGGGTTGCGGTTTATTTGTGTTGGGTATAGTGGGGCGAAGTCTAAGTAACCCCGAATTGTGCCAAATAACGTAATTTGCCCAATGATGGAGCATTTGACGTCATTCTTAAGGGCAAAAGTCATGAAATGGCCAATTTTAGCCAAACCAGGGGGAAGTCTGAGTACCCCGAGGGCATGGTTCATATGGGATTGCATTTAATTGAATAGTGTTTGTGTTTGATTTTAAATTCGGGGGTTGCGGGTTTGATTTTGAAAACCGGCACGCTTGGCCGTTTGGCGAGTTATGTCGAGCTCACCGAGTGGTTCGACGGTTCGCCCCTAATTTCAAATTGTAGTTGAGTTTGTTCTGTAACTTTTGGTGAGATGCCTGAGCTCGCCGATTTGACTCGGCGACTTCACTCGGTGAATCGCCGAAAGGTATTCTTAATCTCCCTTTCTGTGCCCCTAACCCTTTAAATGCACTGTAACTTTCGGCGGGCTACTCCTAGCTCGTTGATTTGTGTCGGCGATTCGCCGAATGGCCCTGAACATCGCCGACCTGTCTTGATTCTAGAAAATTTTCACACTTGTACTTTCGGCGAGCCTGATCTGGCTCACCTAAGTGACTTGGTGAATCGCCAACTGGTTCGGTGAGTCATTCTGCAAATAAATGTCTGCACCTTTCTTGAATTATTTCTAACATGTTTCTAAATGTTTTGCAGAAATGGCTAGACCCAAATTGTTAGGATGAGACACGCCGCCCCGCAAGTGAGCAAAGGCAAAGGAAAGGCAAGGCTCCCGTGGTAGAGTCATGGGAGGCCAGCTCCAACAGTCACTACACCATTTTAGGCCTAAAGCCACACTAAATCAAGACAACGCTTGTAAAGTGTTGCCTAAACCTTTTAAGGCTACACTTTTAAAGTGTAGCCTTAGTTTTTAGCTTTTGACCACGATAATATTGGCAACACTTGTAAAACGTGCTCTTTAGTGGTATAGGCTACACTTTATAAGCGTTGTCACATCATGATATAATTGACCACACCTATTTATATAAATGACTACACTTTTAAAGTGAGCTATTTTTATAATTATAAAACCAACACTTGCTAAGTGTGGCCTTAGAGTTTTCACTAAAATATTTTATTCCCTCCAACAAATTTAACTCTCCCTCCCATTTTTATTTGGCCAAAAAGAAACTTCATAAGCAATAAAAAAAACTCTCCAAGTCTCTAAAAGAGATTCCAATTGCCCTAGATCAGAAATTTTTGAGACATTCAATGTGTTTCTTTAGACATAGGCGGTGGATTCTCCATGGGGAAAGCGGTAGAAGAACTTGCAATATCTCTCTCGTTCCTTCTTATACTCCTCCATCGTCTCTATAGTCTGAAATTTGGCATAATCCATTTCTCTCAACCTGCACTATTCTCTTAGCCCAATGATTTCGTTGCTACAAAACGATGAATTTATCTCTTTCAATGTCTGACTAGTGCGCAAGAATGGAGATACATAAAAATAAACTTTGGAGTTTCCAACCACACTTCGGATAAGCTCTCCAGCATTTTTGGCTTGCTGTTTGCCTTTCTCTGTAAGTTGCACTTTATGGTCAGGTACGGCGGTGTACACATTTTTGTCTTCATTACCTTCACTTTCACCATGGCGCACCAGTGTGATTTTCTTCGGCCATCGCCTCTCGTTAGTTTTTTTGTTGCGGATTTCCATTTTGATTGAAAAAATTGTTGCAGTATGTAGGATTTGTCTACAAGGGTTTCCTTTGCCTCAATTTCGCCAGAAGGTTTTCTCACGCATTAAAGAGGATCGACAAAATTGCAAATTGATTAGTTTATTGTATGCAAATTGTAGAAAATATTGAATAACTGTTTAGTATTTGGTTTCGATGTGTTCGATTTTAGGCATATGCAAGTTTTGATGAGGTCTATGCACAAGTCCTACTAGTTTCTGACAATCATGTATTGTAGCTGCTAAAATTTAGTTCCCTTAAATAAAATTTGATAAATACAAGCATTGTCAAGGCGACTATGCTCTGTTTTTTGTCTCTGCTGGAGCACAAATTAAAGGTCATATAAAACAGATAACATCGTTTGCAGTTTGGAGCACAAAATGTTACGCCAAGGAGTTCAGGTTGTACAGGCAATATTTCTTCCAGTTTGAGTTGTTATAACAATCTCATCTTCTATCATTTTAGTGTTTGTTTTTGTCATTTGTATTGTAGTTCTTGGTACTCATTCACCGATTTTTTTAGAGGACTAAATATCTCCACCATTGGCTCGTCTTTTTTCTTTTTCTTCTATTTTCATGTTATGTATTCTAGTTTTTGCTACTTAGTCATAATAAACATCCATAGTTTAAGAAAGTATAAATAAAGATGAGATCTGTGGATTCAATTACAAGGAAGTTCAAAGGTTTATTTTTCAGTTATTGTGGCTCCTTCTTTTAGTAATAATAAAAAATCGTACCAACTTTAGATGTCTTCGATCGTTAAAGTATTAAACAATTGTTAGGTTGTATTAGCTTTTCTCATTATATTTGGTTTGTTTCTACTGAGACTAGTTTTAATGCAATACATGTTTACGTTTTAATACCAATGTTTATTTGATGTTTTCTTCTTATGTTTCTACCTCCAAAAAGTAAGCAATATATTGGGATATTAACAATTTTTCTGGTTTCACTCACCTAACCATAGTTTTTCGTTTTATGTCATGTGTGTATAGTAGATTTTAACAAGTGGGATTGCAGGTACATTCCAACTCCTACCTTAAAAGGTTGGCAAAATGTGAGAGCTCCGGAGGTATAAATAAAAGGTTTAACAAGTGATCAAACTTTGTTTATACTAGGATTCTCAAGGTGATTTTTTTAGCATTTTTATTTGATAGAGGTAGCATGTTCTTCAAGCGTCTTACTGCTTCCAATCTACTAACACTTATGGTGGGTTTTCCGCTCCTTATTGGGCGGCAAAAGATTGCTATCTTTCCATTGTAAGTCTTTCTTTAAGATATCAATTGCTATTTCATAGTAAATGAGGCATTTAGATGTAGTTTTGACTATTGTTGTCATCTTCAGTATTTCTGTTTGGGCGTTTTTGTTGGTTATTAGTTAATTGCTTAATCCAATTTGTATACTAGGATTAATAATCACTAGATTTCATATTCTGTCTATTTTTCAATCAAATAGACCGAAAAATGCCTACATTTTTATCTTACGACTTGCGTTAAGAATCTGTAGTGATATAAGTTAGTTTTGTGTTTCATTCATCTTTTGGTAGTATCCTGTCTCTCACTTCCTTCTTGTAAATTACATGATCTCATTAGCTCCTTACTTGAACATTATTAGGTTTCGAGACTGTGAGGATGAGTAATCTGTTCTTATCTCTTAAAATTTATTGTCAAACCTTTAAATTTTGCAAAAGTTCTTATCTCTTAAAATTTATTGTCAAGCCTTTAAATTTTGCAAATTATCATAAGATATCCCATATCATATGTTGATTCTTTAAACTCCATTTCTCTTATCATGAAATGTGTTAGAGTTGAAATATTATGCCTTCTCAAGCTAATTTAAAAAAGTTTTCTAACATTAGTTATCCTTTAAAATGTCTATATAAGCTGAAGTGCTTGATGATCATAATAGTTTGAGAGTTCTTATCTGGTAGAAGAGCAGATTCAGCAGAATGTCATTTTTTGGTGCACTAAATCTGCATAAGGACCAGACCACATAGGTCTATAGTGCTAATAAGATTGAAGTAGGACAAACATGGTCTGTCATTAAACAGTAAAATACATTCTTAATTCTACTTAACGACGGACGATGTCTGTCACTAAACATTCAATATCTATCCCTAATTTTACTTAATAAGGAGGTCTTTCGAACAAGTGAGAAATGAGTGATGACAACCTTCCCTTAAATACTTAACATTCAGTTAGCTTCAAACATGTTCATCATGTGGTTGAGCAAAGCACATCTCTGTGAAACAACCTAGCATCAATTTAGATAGGAGCAGAACAAGTAAGTTCTTTGGATCAATATATCTTACGACATAATGAGGATCTTGATCTAGACCCATACTTCGAAGAATTTGAAACTTAACAATGTTTATCTAGACAGTTTCTGTCACTAAACAGTAAATATCCATCCCTAACTAAATAGGAGAACCCTATCTCTAATCCTATTTAACAACATATTAGCATCATATCATTGGAATAACTTGTTATACTTGCCAGCTCATCTGGCGATTGGCGTCTAAATTCAATAAGCAAAGGTCTTTATTAATAGCAACTCCTTGCTATTTCATCTACCAATCTGTATTTCTCTTCTTCTGATACTGAACTTGTACATATATAATCGATTATTTATAATCAAAAAAAGGATTCTACAATAAACACTAAGCATTGAATAAATTAGTGTCAGTAACTTGTAAAGATTTGTACATGTAGTTCTCTACATATGTATACCTGAGAAGAATGGTACTTCGACCATGTGACTATTGTGAGTTACTCTGCATTTTATTATTTCGCATTTGGTTATTTCACCTTAAAGTAGCTTTCCTTCAATCTAATGTCAATTGGAATTAGTAATTCCCCAGTTCTGATAAAGATATTATAGTGGTCATGGGGAAAGAAAAATGAGATGAGCATTTTGTGCACATTGTGGTTTGATTTCCTAACTGTTGCTTTTTTCTTAAGATACTGAGAATCTATGCCTATTAGGTGGATGATGGAACATCAAAATTTGATGTACATGTTGATTCTTTATCAAAAAGGTTGTCAACAAATTCCAATCTCTATTTCAGTAGGCATTAGAGGTAGCACAAAACTTGTGGGTACTAATCCTCGTGTAGCTATATATCATACTGGTGAATTGTCCAGCAATCTAAGTTGACTCTTGTTGTTGTTACAGAGATCAAAGATGAATTATCGTGCATGGTATCACCGTTGCAGGTTAGTTTCCTACATGTTAGAGGAACGGGTGAGATAAAGGCCCATGGTATGATATTCTTTTGCGATTCCTGCCAGTTTAATTTCACTGACTATGCAGAGCAGGCAAAATTTTGGTCAGTGGTCATCGTGTGATAAAGTGTTTTGATTATTCTCGATCTTCCATTGAACATGGGCTCAGTTTTCTTTAATAGAATTCATTGAGGAGAGCGCTTAATGGACGTTCAAATAAAAAGCTCCTTGTACTTGATCTGAATGGACTCCTTGCTGATATTTTTCCGCTTCAACATGTGTCGCGTGGTTTCAAAGTGGACATCATTGTTTTAGGGAAAGCAGGTAGGAGTGGCACCAACAATTTCATTCTGAAGTCTACTTCGTCTTTTGAAATTCTTCTAATTGAGTTATCATCTGTTTTACCAGTTTTCAAAAGGCCTTTTCATGATGATTTTCTGCAATTCTGCTTTGAGAAATTTAATGTAGGTGTTTGGTCATCAAGAATCAGGTAGTTTCTGAATTTAGTTCACTTTCATATTTATGAAGTTTATATATGTGTAAACATATTTATGTATGTTGTCCAAAAATTTGCATGAAAATCTGGAGTTGTTTCTTGATTTTCTACGGGAAAAAATGCTAAGGAAAAATTGCTCTTTTGTTGGGTAAGAATTTGTTCTTCCTCGATATGATAAATTAGCGTCAGTGCAAGTCTGCAATCTTTAATCTGAAAGCACAAGGAAAAAAATCTTGTGAGCCTGGTAAGAAACATAACTATGATAAATTAGCGTCAGTGCACTGTGTTTTATTATTTTCAGCCAAACACACTAGGGAAGAAACATAAGTATATCAAAATTTCTTTCTAAATTTGGTATCAAGGCTAATGCTTACAATGCTATGTATCCCATAAATTAAAGTTATTATATAGCTCTCCCTCTGATTTTATTGATGTTGAGTTTATTTTGCCACTAAAATTTTTAATTGTTTGAAGGACTTCGAATAATTTTGCATGGTTGCATGATGTAGGAGCATGTCTTTTACGATGCAAAATACCATAATTGTGAAAGTGGACTAAAGGTGATCATAAGCACGATGTTCAATTGGTTTGCTTTCATGTAATTTAGGTATAACTTGTCTCTGTGATATCATGTGTGGTAGATGTCTGCTGGATTGATGTCAAGGTCTAAAAATTTCACTGCCCAAGCCTTTGGACATATCTTCCACTTTTGTGCAACAGACCTTACATATTGGTGTCTTATACTACACCGCCATCGAATCCAAAAACACGCGTACTAATTTAATACAACTTCTACTATAATATACCAACATGAAATTGACAATCAAACAAAATCCTACAAGGACAACACTATGACATTTAGTTTAAGCAAGTGATGGCTAATCTTTGGAGTCTACGAGCTGTGTACTTTTCACTTTGTTGTTGACGTCTGTCACTAACAACAACCCATTTTCCTTTCTTACTAGGATCACTTTTGTTAGCTGTAACATTTTGTTGTTTAGGTCTGTCACTAACAGCAACCTGTTTCTGATCCTGTCTCAAAGGAATAACATTTTGGCTGACTTGCACATTTAAAATAGGTTGTAAATGATTTGCAGAATTAGTATTACCATCTTGAATAGGATCATAGTTATGAGACTTACATGTCTCCAGTAGAGTGTCTTGGTGTTGTTGGAGTTGAGTTTCCTCTTTTTCCATCCTTTTTTGGTGCAACTGCTATCCTGATTTACATGTCTGCATTACAGTGTCTTTGGATATTTCTTTTGTTGCCCCTGTTATATAGCTGCTACAATCTGATATAATACAGTGCTTCCTGAACTCAAAAAATCTGCAGTCTGCAATCTGCAATCATGAACTGCTGCACTATGTAATCTGGAACTTCTTGCCTCTTCTATAACTGCTGCAATCTGATTTGTGTAGGGAAATGGAGATGATCAAATTGGAAGGGTCGCCACAAGTCAATTGATCCCATTGAAGTGGATGATGAAGAGTTTTTGAACTATTGTAAACGTTTGAATACATTATATTTGATTTTGTGAAATATATTCATTGCTAGAATATATTGAACTATTGTAAGAGTACTTTTTGAACTATTGTGTAAACATATTTAGAATATTGCTTTATAAGTATGTGTATGTACACAAGACATGCTATATTTTGAAGTTTATTGCAAATATATATATTTGAATTACTTATTAGCTAATTTAATGCTTTGAGATTATTTATTGCAAAAACAATATTTGGTGTTTTTTTAATTAGAAATTGTGGCATATAAATATTTTATAGCCTAAATAATATTACCACACTTAAAAAGTGTAGCCAAAGGATTTGTAAATTGTTGTATGCAGACAGGCAAGGACTACACTTCAAAAGTGTTGTCATACATAAGATAGAAAAGGCAACTACTTTGAAATTGTGGGCAATAAGGAAGCAAAGGCCACGCTTGAAAGTGTAGTTGTATGAGATAGAAATGTTGCTATATGAGGTACTGGAAAGCGTTGCCTTTTTGCCTTTTACGCTACGCTTTTAAGTGTAGCTGATAAGGCGACACTTCAAAAAGTGTTGCCTAAACTCTAAGGTTACGCTCCCTTTGGGCACCCCTGGAAAAGTGTTGCTTAAAGTCCAAAAGTGTGGCCTTTTATCAAAGGCCACACTTTTTCATAGTTTAGGCCACAATTTTTCTAGGGTGGTTGTAAGCCTAAAATGTTGTAGTGAGTGAGCGAGTCTATGAGACTCACCTCACCTCATCGGACAATGAGGGAGATTCCTTGGACTATCAAACCTCCATCTCTGGGGCTGAGAATGACCAGCTTCTACATGCCCAGAGAAAAAAGTTCGCTCCAAGGGGATGCATGACCCGTCTAGGATTCGGATGCCTGAAACTCCGCCTCCTCCCCAGCTTCAGCTCAGACTATGGTCCCAGCACCACCTGTACAGGGTCCTCCTTCCCGGTCTCTCAACAGACCAAAGGCTGAGGGACTGAGGACTATCATTGAGGAGAAGAGGTTGTCCACAGATGTTGTGGTGGACAGGTATTCGGAGATATGGAGAACCCTTAAGTCCCACAAATTTTAGATCTTCACTAAACCCTGGTGTCCCTACATTCCTAATTGGGTCCAGCAGTTCTACTCGACCTGCAGAGATTTGGTACCACAAGGGAAGAGGAAAGTCCACACCTTCAAACCAGTGGATTATGTGATTTTCTGGGGAAGAAGGTGAAATGTGATAGTGAGGATATAAACGCCATCTTGGGATGAGTACCTGAGTATGATCAAGATAACGGCATTGGAGGAAATGAAACGCTGGCTCGCTCCTCTCCTTTCTGACATTACTCCTAGGTGGATTGAGGCTGGAGTGCTAATAGAGAAGAAACATCTTAATGTGGTAGCGAGGTATTGGTTCGGGTTTATTAATAGCACAATCATGCCATCCCAAAATGAGTCTATCCTATGCCACCCAAAGATGGCATGTCTTGCATATATTATTATTGGGAAGAGACAAAATTTACGTGCGATCATCGGGCAGGAGATGACCATGTGGGCCAAGCAGCACCATACATCTCTTCCATTTTCGGTGTTGATCAGCGAGCTGTGAGACGGGCCCGTACTCTGCGAGATGATAAGGCAGATATAGAGGTGACTCCCACCTCCTCTACTTACATCTGGTGTATTGAGGATGAGTACCAGAAGGATGAGGCTAAGAGAAGGAGGGCAGCCACGGTGGACACATCCTCGGCGGTTGATATTAACACATTACCTGCAGAGGCAGTATTGCCTACTTCGACCACTGGGCCTTCAGGTACTTCTAATTTTTCTCCCTCTACAACTCTGAGTTCTTCTACTGCTCCCCCACCTTCTAGATCTATTGCTATCACTACTGCATCCCGCCCTCCGCTCACCCAGGCCATGCTGCTACGGATGAGACACCTAGCCTATTCTGCTGATGTGCGTGCCTCCAGGATAGAGGCCGAGGTACCCGAGATGATTGATGGAGTTCTCACTGCTGCATTGACACCTCTCAGAGATTATATTGAGGCCCTCACGATGAGGATAGAGGTGTGTGAGAGAGGTCATGGAGCTACTCATGAGGAGACAGCCTTAAAGGTCGCGATTGCCGAGTTAAGGACAGATGTAGACTAACTAAAGTCCACTGATATGTCTCTGATATTTTGGACTGTGGAGATCCCTGATGACCTGAGCACAGACATTCCAGCTCATTCTGATATGCCTCCGGCTACCACCGGAGATGAGGTTAGAGCTGATGATGCAATTGCAGAGTCTGAGGTTGACACTGATGAGGAGCAGCTAGGTGTTCAGGAGGAGACTGTGTTCGAAGGCCTAATTGATTTAGAGGAGGCTATGGTATATTCTGTTGTTCAGATCTCCTTGAGAGATACTACTATGGCAGGTTCCAGTGCAGCTACAACTGATGAGACACCGGGCTCTGATGCCCAACCTCAGAGTGTGACCCCGGGCACTGATGCCTCGACAGTTGGAGCGATTGCGATGCATACTTCACCCCAGGCTTAGCCTGGCAGGATGATTTTCCCCCTCCCTCTGTGTTATTTTATGATACTTTGTTATTGTTTTAGTTCCATTTGGTACAACTGCTTCTTTTTGTTGGGTGGGGTAAGGTATTTTCATACCTACCTCTTGTCATTTTGATATGTTTGCAAATATTAGGCTTACTTTATTGATATATATATATATATGTTTGATCTTGATCTTGTGGATGTTTTAGCTTGTGGCCCATTATTTTGAATTAAAATGGTTTTTGAAACCTAATTTTTAAAATTTTGCCACATTTTGTGAGTGTGATTGTGGCTGTTCTTGTGCGAATTTGAGTGTCGATTGTAATCAATACCGATGACTTGAATAGTGCTCTTAAATGAACGAAATGAATGTCCATCTATGATGAGGCAAAATTAAGTTGCATAAACAATATGTGAACTTTTAGCATCTCGTTGTGACTAGCCGGTTGTCGAATGAGTCTCTTGTGATGAATATTGCACACTAGGTAGAAAGTGTGGAGTCTTGTTCGATATTTATAACAATGCCTTATGTGATGAGATTACTTTGAACATTGTGTGTGATGACACCTAGAATTTCCCCATTGGTCCGGTTGATTGAATGATGCAAGTACTTGAAATGATCTTAGACAACTGATACGCTCAAATTACACCTCTCTAAAGAAGTATAAGCGATCGTTATCAAGTAAAGAACCCAACTTGGAGGTTGAGGTCGATCCCACGAGGAATATGGTTTAGACTTAAACTTAATTTACGATTATATTCTTTTAGTCAACGTATTTCCGAAACAAGTAAGTAAAAGGGGGGAGGGGTGGTTGTGAAACAAAAAATTGATTGTTGTCAACTAACAAGTGAGCATGATTCAAACTTTGTTGTTATCAATGAGAGAAAGTAACTAGGGTGTACATGTTCCCCATAAGCTCATAACGCGGTAATCCTAGTAATAGTAATTTTTCCTAGTGTATTACATGCAAAGTGATAAGTTAGGGATCTCTAATTCATTGGTCCGAAACCTAGAGAATTTCACACCGCACCTTGGTCTGGCTACGTGTGTATAATTTACTAACCCTTACCTTTACCTCATATTAGACATCAAATCGATGTATGGCTTAGTTTTCACCCTCGCACCAATTGACATTAGACTATTAGATAGTATCACACTAAATCTATGTTGATAATTCTTTTCTTATTAACTACATCCTTGGTCTGGCAAGTAGCAACAAGGCGAGTTCTAACGCATGTACTCATTAAAAAGACTTTTAAACGAAAGAATTATCAATGCATGCAAAACACTATTCAAGAATTGCTTAGTTATTATTCATA
>NW_006238927.1:1707610-1713565 GCF_000226075.1 Solanum tuberosum | reverse complement strand
TATTCATACTTTGTTAATTGTTCATGGTTCCCACAACCCTAGTTGGGGATTTAGTTACCCATAATAGCAAGAACACAATTCATATTTTTAGAGGAAGAAATCATGAACTTACGTAATAAGTAGAAGAAACCCATAATATCAACTTAAATTTCAAAGTCAAAATCTTCAAAACGAACTTAGGAAATCAAGAATTGCTAAAATTGCAAGTTAATCTCCAAAGCCAAAAACTAGAACTAAAATAATAAGATCTAACCCCGAATAAGAAGGAAGAAAAGAACCCTAAAAAGTATCTCCTATGAATTCCTCTGTCCCAAAACAATATTTCTATGGACTATTTATAGATATAGAAAACCCTAAATAAAATAATTGAGTCCAAATTAAATTAGGAATCCAAAACCAAAAGGAATTGGATCCCTTTTTTTTTCCGTAAAGCTGTCCGCGTGAAAAAGTATTGCCGCTACAAGCACTTGCTGCGTTAATTTCCTGCCACGTGTCAGCTGCAATTCACGTTCTCTTAATGGTTGCCACGTGGTAGCAATTGGAAATTTTATATTTGATCAGCCGCCCTTTCCATATATAGAAATATATTACTTTATTCAATTTAATCCATTAAACTGTCTGCTTGATTTCCTCCTTCAACCTTTCATATTTAATTTGTTTTAGCTCCAAACTTCTTCATATGTTTACCAATTTAACCCTACAAATAAAATATACTATTTAGCACAATTCATAAAATCCAAGATCAAAAAGGACAAATATAAATAATAAATGTGAGGCAAATAATGATTAAAAATATGTATTTTGACCTCACATCAACACCCCACATTTAAACTTTTGTTCGTCCTTGAGCAAACATTAAAGCTCATCTAAAAAAAAATCAAAATAGGAATGTCTTTACTTTGGTTAATACAAACAACCAGGCCATATACCAATTTCAAAATATCAAGTACACTTCTCAATCATTATGCAAGACATCCAAATAAACAACAAACTTCTAACCTCCTAACCTCAAGGAAGGACTTTGAACGTATCAAATTTAAGCTTGCTCACCTACTCTCATCAAATAAAGCTAATAAAATCACCTTTCTATCATGAAACAAGAGCCTTCACAAAAAGAAATAGTTCACACACTCAATTCAAAAGATTGAATATAAATTAAGGTCTTCTTATCAAGAACAACTCTCACACTCACAAATAAAATTCACATGTATGCACAAAGAACCATAGGCTTGCCCATTATGTACATCTCCACTAATTAAGCATGCTTGAATTGAATCAAATAGGACTTTAACGGGTTGTAATGTAGGCTACGGGACGGGTAGGAAAACTATATAATAGTTATTTGCACTTCCTTAAGCACTTTGCAAATTTAGACTTCATCACCTATTATTTTCTTCTCTTTATTTTCAGCCCTCTCTTCAACAATTATTTCACAAGTAATTCTCATCATCTCAAGAATGTTTCAATCTTCTTCTTCTTTTTTCGCCTTTTTTTATTTAAGTTTTCCTTCATAATAGCCACCCTAAACTTACATATTTTACATGCGTTAAGGTGCACGATTACTTTGGAAGGACCATGACCATTATCAAGGTATCTTTTTTATTTCATGTCACATTCTTCTTTCTTTTTTTTGTCACATTCTTTCAAAGAGGGCTTTTAAGCAGTTTGTAGCTGTCATTGATTGATTACCTTTTCACTCAACCATCCATTTTTCTCAGAATTGATAATTAGAATAAGTTTACGCTATAATGCTCAAGGAAGCAAGGTGCAAAAACTAGGGATTCTACAAAATAGCCAAGAGAAAAATATGGCTACCAACAACAGGCTACAGGCGCAAAAGGGCTAGCTAGTGATAAAATATCTGAAAAGGCTAAAATTTACCAGACAAATCAAGGAAAGTCTATTATCATCTCCTAAACAAAACATCACTTCTTAATTCGCTTCAATAACATGCAAGGCAAGTTCTAGACTAAGATGCAAAATATGGATTAAACAAATTGTCACCATACATGGCACAAGTATCAATCAAGACGGATCAATTCCACCTCTAAGAGAGACAGGATCATAACAAACTACAAAAAATAAAATAAGTTATATACAAAGTCACAACCATGAGCTTAGATGTCAAACAGTCGGCATTTTTTTACTCAAGAATTCACAAGAAAGCACTACTAAAAAATTAGGCCTAAATAGCAAGTATCACACCACTCAAAAGGGTCTTTTCTTTTCGACTAAAAAGAATTCAAAAAATTATTCCTAACAAATAAAAGTCACTCGGTTCAAAGGGACTATCCTCAGGAAAAGAACCGAAAACTAAAGACAAGGAACCCATCCTAACAAAATAAAAGACTCAATAAAACAGTTAAACTAGGAATTCATTCCTTCACCCCATACTTAAAAATATGCTCTTTCCCCAAAGAATCAAATAAAATTTAAAACAAGGGTTAGGAAAACTCCCTGAGGCCTTATGGCCCTGCTAGTAGCATGTTCTCTTTATTTTAATCAAGGGTAGAACCCACCCCACACTTAAGCTCAAACATGCTCCTTTGCTTCATTTTTTTTTGCGGTACTCAGACTTCCCTTAATCTGCAAAAAAAGGAGACAACAAAAAAGTGACACTAATAAAAAAATAAAAAAATAAGAAGTTACACTACTAATTGGGTTGTCTCCCAATAAGTGCTTAAGTTAACGTCGCGGCACGACGCAGACACCTTAGTTACTCCGATTCCATCTCCTTTACCCTCTCCGATTAGATTATTGTGTACTCCTTGATTAGCCATTTTCCTCAAAGTTTCTCTCAATTCAGGATCGTAGGTGGTCAAGAATTCACATCGACTCTGTGTACTTGTCATACACTAGAGTTTAAACCTATAGAAAACAAAACTAAAAACAAAAACATAAAATTGGGAAATACTCGACTTCAGTTCAATAATGTAGTTAAACTTAATCTAAACGCCTTATTCCCCGGCAGCGGCGCCAAAATTTGATATGCTCAAATTACACTTCCCTAAAGAAGTATAAGCAATCGTTATCAAGTAAAGAATCCAACTTTGAGGTTGGGGTCGATCCCACGAGGAATATTGTTTAGACTTAAACTTAACTTACGATTATATTCTTTTAGTCAAAGTATTTCTTAAACAAGTAGGTAAAAGGCAGGGGGGGTTGTGAAACAAATAATTGATTGTTTTCAAGTAACAAGTGAGAATGATTCAAACTTTGTTGTTATCAATGGGAGAAAGTAACTAGGGTGTACGTGTTCCCCATAAGCTCATAACGCGGTAATCCTAGTAATAGTAATCCTTCCTAGTGTATTACATGCAAAGTGATAAGTTAGGTATCTCTAATTCCTTGGTCCGACAACTACAAAATTTCACCCTGCACCTTGGTCCGGCTAAGTGTGTATAATTTACTAACCCCTTTATATTTTACCCTCATATTTAGACATCACATCAATGTATGGATTAGTTTTCACCTTCGCACCAATTGACATTAGACTATTAGATAGTATCACACTAAATCTATGTTGATAATTCTTTTCTTATTAACTACCTCCTTGGTCCGACAAGTAGCAACAAGGCGAGTTCTAACGTTTGCAACCGCTAAAAAGACTTCTAAATGAAAGAATTATCAATCCATGCAATAACACTATTCAAGAATACTTAGTTACTATTCATACTTTGTTAATCGTTCATGGTTCCCACAACCCTAGTTGTGGATTTAGTTACTCATAATAGAAAGAACTCACATTTTTAGATGAAAAATCATGAATTTACATAATAAGTAGAGAAACCCAGAATCTCAACTTGAATTTCAAAGTCAAAATCTTCAAAACAAACTTAGGAAATCAAGAATTGCTAAAATTGCAAGTTAATCTCCAAAGCCAAAAATTAGAACTAAAATAATAAGGTTTAACCCTAAATAAGAAGAAGAAAAGAACCCTAAAAAGTATCTCATATGAATTCCACTGTCCAAAAATAATATTTCTATGGACTATCTATAGATAAAGAAAATACTAAATAAAATAATTGAGTCCAAATTAAATTTGGAATCCAAAACCAATAGGAATTGGATTCCTTTTTTTTCAGTGAAGTTGTCCGCGTGAAAAAGTATTGCCGCTTCAAGCACTTGCTGCGTTAATTTCCTGCCACGTGTCAACTGCAATTCACGTTCACTTAATGGCTACCACTTGGCAGGAATTGGTAAATTGATATTTGATCAGCCACCTTTTCCATATATAGAAATATATTATTTTATTCAATTTAATCTATTAAGCTGCTACTTTATTTCCTACTTCAACTTTCCATCTTTAATTCGTTTTAGCTCCAAACTTCTTCATTTTTTTACCAATTTAATCCTACAAATAAATATATTATTTAGCACAATTCATAAAATCCAAGCTCAAAAAGGACAAATATAAATAATAAATTTGAGGTAAATAATGATTAAAAATATGTATTTTGACAACACACCAACAACAATTTGATAATATACCTCTTTTGTGGCCAACCTTATGAGATGTGTTAACCTTGCTTGAACCCTATTGATTCATACCCTTTTTTTGGAAGAAACTTGAACAATTGTGACCTCTTTTTATCCAATCACCCATAACTTTCATGAAGTATGATTTGTTTGAATAGCCAAATTAGGCCAAAAGCCTAAGTTGGGGGTGTGGTGTAAAGAGAAGGGAAGTCAAGAAGTGTGAGAAATTCCCCTTTGAGTAATGGTTTTGAATAAGATGGAACCCTCCATACAAAAAAAGAGAGAAAAGAGAAAAGTAAATGAAAAAGAAGAAAGAAAAGAAAAAAATGAGAAAATTGTGAAATAAAGTAGTGGAAATGACAAAAGAAATGGGGTATTTGATAGGTCACATGAAGTTGAATAATGGGGAAGATTATGAGTATGTTTGAAATTTTAAAGAAAAGGAGGAAAGTGAGGTTCAGACCATACTTCATGAAGGTAGAAGCCACTAAGCCTAAATGACCAAACCTTTACACTCTGCCCCGTTACAAGTCGTGAAAAGACCTTGGTAATCTTGAGCGAGCTCAAACAAATGTTGATTGGAGAATAAGGACAAATCTATGGGTGAAGTCATGTATGTGTTCATCTTTGTGAGTGTGAGAGTTATATGTGATTCCGGAACCCTAAATTGTTGAAGAAATTTTGTGTGATTATGGAATCATCTTTGTTGTGAGGGTGTTTGATTACCTTTGTTGAGCTTGAACTTGCATTTGAAACAAATATTGTGAACTTGCACATCATTGATAATGGTGAGTCACAATTTCAACCTTTGAGTGAACAACTAACCATTACATGAGTAAGTTGAACCTTGTTGTGTACATTCATGTTGAGTCTTATGGAGCACTATTTGAGACATCCTTTTTGAATTGCTGATCTTGAGTTTTACTTGAGGACAAGCAAAAATTTAAGTTTGGGTGTTGATGAGTCCTAGATTTGGACTCATTTGGGGCTTTGTTTTGATAGTTTTAGTGTCCTCAAATGCCTAATTTATGCTATAAACTGATGTTAAAGCCTTGATTTTTAGGTATGTGGATTAAGGAACAAAGCAAGGACACTGACATACAAAAAGGAACAAAACAAGCTGAAGAGGTGGAGAAAGGCGAGTCTGGTGATCGCCAAGACCACCCGGCGACTCGCCAAGTGGCTCTTCAATCCGCCTAAAGTTCTAGTGTTCCAACCTTGAGAGAAGAAACCAAATCGTCGACAGGAAAGGGGTAGTCAGCGAATCGCCGATCAGTTCCGCGATAAAGAGATTGATCGCCCAAAGTTACAGGACTTGAGTATGCTAAGAGCCAATGCATAAAGGCGATAGAAGAGAGAAAAGGGCGGTTTGTCGAATCACTCGACGAACCCATCTTACCTCGCTTAATGGCCCTCCGTGGCTAATTTTTGGTGACTATAAATGAAACGACCCCAAAATGCCCGAAAATGTGCTTC
>NW_006238927.1:1707376-1707510 GCF_000226075.1 Solanum tuberosum | reverse complement strand
GGCCATGGTGGCCCGTGCTTGAAAAATACCGGTGCTTACTACAGTTGGGGGGAAATGGGGCACAAGGCCATGGATTGTTCCCGAAATCGCAACAAGGGTAAGGAGGTCCGTCCACAAGGTGCCAATGCGGTTCC
>NW_006238927.1:1682429-1701533 GCF_000226075.1 Solanum tuberosum | reverse complement strand
TGGTGTTGGACAAGTTGTGTATTATGCTTGAGCTTGACTCATCTATGGTATTTATGTATCATTTCTTCTTTTTTTATCTCTTGCTCCCTTAGTCCCGATTTCCCCCCCTTTGATTATGCTTATTGCTCATGGTCATTTAATTGCTTCTGCGACCAAGGATGTGTAATGATACGCTATGAGGCTTATTTGGGGTTCCTTCGGGTTCCCCATTCGCCGGTCACGTCTAGGCCCTAGGCTTGGGTCGTGACAATAAATAGGCTTTTGAACGGTAAATTTGGAGAGCTGACTACCATTTAGAATTGTTTTCTTTGAAGTTTGTGAGTTTCTTTGTAGACTTGAAGGCTTTTTGAGACTCAATTCGGAGATTTTGCAAGTGGGTTACTAATTTTCTTCAATTTGGAGAATTGTAAGGGCTTGAATACTCTTACCCAGTTGATGGCTAATCGATTTGGGAACCGTTTTTACCTTTTTATGATGCTTGGCTAAAACCCCAATTCTTGGGGTGTGATCATGTGATTATGGATTGAATTAGCTTATGGGTATTATTAATTACTAGTTTAAATGTTATGTTGAAGTGGGTTTAATCATTAGCAAAGGTTTAATTTATTAATTGTAGTTGCAAATGCAGTTCTATTTTTATGTTCTTAGCCTACTCGAGAGAGAAGTTTTGGAATTAAAATTTTTGATTAATGGTTTGTATGGATTGGGTTGATATGAGCTCAACTTGAGAGAGTGAATCCTAAGCCTAATCTTACCCATCTGGCATGAGAGAGTGGATAAATTAAGGTGTGGGTTGTTCTTAATTACTATGCTTGTTGATGTTTGAAAGATATCCCCTGATTCGGGGTAGTTGTTTGAGAGAAAGCTATTTCCCTTATAGTCTAGCCTACCCACTGATATTTAGTTGTTTACTAGTAATTACAGTCACCCATTTAGTGGAATTTCCTTATAATCGATCACATACCAAAAATTCCTCTCCGTATTGTTATTTCAGTTTTGTGTGATTGCTGTGTAGTTGATAATCGCAAACAAAAAACCCCATCTGACATTCGTGTCACCTCTTTTGATTTATTTCATGTCTTTTTTCGATAATATCTAGTTAGATCACATTTTGTACTTCTTAATTGAATTTGAACACGTACCACTCCCTATGGGTTTGACTCCAACTCATTTTTTGGGTTTTACACTACTTAACGATCATTTGCACCTAGAATTGGATGAGTTGTGTTTGAGATGTTCATCACGGAGACATGAGATGTTCTTATCACTGGTACAATCTATGTATCGCATTAGCCTTCTTATGATTTACTTTATTTAGGGTCTACCTTTTCATATGTGTTTGCTTATTATGCTACGCGGTTGTATTCTTATGAACCCTTATTTGTGCCTATGCGTGTAACTACCCCCCGAAGGTGATTCTTTAGTAGTAGACCAAGTTTATAGAGCTTTTGTGGTATTGGGGTATGACACTTGGGCAAACATTATTGTGTTAGAAATGATGGATTTCGACGTGATCCTAGTCATGGATTTGTTGTCTCCCTATCATGCAATCTTGGATTGTTTCTCCAAGACTGTTACTTTGTGCATGTTTGTTATTATTTCTCTTTTATGGACCATTTCTAATAGACATATGGCGATGGGTGTGATCTCCTTTCTCATAGTGTCGTGGTTGTTAGAGAAGGGGTGTCTATCTTATCTTTCTTATGTCTATGATACTAGTGTCAACACTTCTCATCTTGAGTCAGTCCTATGGTTAGAGAATTTGTTGTTGTGTTTCCTACCATTCTACCAGGTCTTCCTCCTAACCGTGATATTCTATTCCGCCTTACGGGATGACTCCATCTAAGTTGAAACAGCTTAAGGAGCAGCTCCAGGACCTTTTGGAAAAGGGATTCATCAGACTGAGTGTATCATCTTGAGGTGCTCCTGTGTTGTTCGTGAAGAAGAAGGATGGTACCTTGCATATGTGCATTGACTACAAGCAGATAAATAAAGTGACCATCAAGAACAAGTATTCTATGGCACAGATTGATGATTTATTTGACAAGATTCAAGGAGCAGCGGTGTTCCCTAAGATTGGCATGAGATCACGGTACCACCAGTTGAGGATTTGGGCGTTGGGCATCCCTAAGACTTCTTTTAGGACTCGGTATGGCCACTACAGTTTCATAGTCATGTCCTTTGGGTTGGCGAATGCCCTGCTAGTATTTTTGGAGTTTATGAACTGTGTGTTCAGACCTTATTTGAACTCATTTGTGATTGTGTTCATCGTTGATATCCTTTTCTACTCTAGGTATAGGGAGTAGCATTTCAGGATTGTAATCTAGAGCTTGAGAGAGCAGCGGTTGTATGCCAAATTCACTAAATGTGAGTTTTGGCTTGAGTCTGTAGCATTTTTTAGGAACAAGAATGGCATTATGGTGGATCCGGCGAAGATTGAGGTTGTTCGTAGTTGGGCCAAACCTACCTCTCCTACTGAGGTTAGCAGTTTCGTCAGGTTAGCAAGCTACTACAGAAGGTTCATAGAGGGATTTTCTCCTCTTGCAGCACCCTTGACTAGATTGACTTAGAAGATGTTCTCTTCCAATGGTCGGTTCAGTATAAGGTGAGCTTTCTAAAGTTCAAGGCCTTGTTGACTTCACCACTAATTCTGAATCTTCTTTTTGAGGACCAGGGGTTTACGGTTTACTTGGATGCTTCCGATTTGCGCCTAGGTTGTGTTTTGATGCAACAAGGTAGAGTTATTGCTTATTTTTTGAAGCACCTCAAGCTTCATGAGAGGAATTACCCCACTCATCATTTGGAGTTGGAAATGGTAGTCCTGGCGTTGAAGATTCGGCGACACTATTTGTATGGAGTTCACTGCAAGGTATTCACGGACTATCGCAGACTTCAATAGATTTTAAGCTAGAGGGACCTTAACTTGAGACAACACAGGTGGTTAGAGTTACAAAAGGAATGTGCACTTTCTATCCCATATCATCATGGCAAGGATAATATGATGGCAGATGTCGTGAGTCGGAGGGCAGTTAGTATGGGGAGTTTGACTTTCTTAGCCTTAGATGAGTAGCCTATTGCTTCGTACATTCAGTCCTTAGCCAATCAGAGTGTCAAACTTGATATATCTGAGTTGGACAAAGTATTTGCTTGTGTAGAGGCTAAATCTTCCTTGATGGAGAAGATTAGAGCACAACAGTTTGATGATCTGCAGTTGATGACGATTCGAGAAAAGGCTCTTAGTAGCGAGGCTAGGAAGGCGACCTTAGATCCAGAGGTCATCTTGAGGACTGAGGGTCATATTTATGTACCTAGAGTTGGTGAGTTAGTTGGGTTGATTCTTTAGGAGTCTCATTGTTCCATGTATTCTATTCATCCCGATAGAGCGATGATGTATCGTGATATGAGGCAGTATTACTGGTGGTGCGGGATTAAGAGGGACATTACAACTTTTGTAGCTAGGTGTTTGAACGGTCAGTAAGTAAAGTACGAGCACTATAGACCTGGTGGTTTGACTCATACCCATTGCTGAGTGGAAGTGGGAGTGTATAGCTATGGACTTTGTGGTAGGCTTGCCACGTACATTATGAGGTTTTTATTCTATTTGGGTCATCTTTGATCAGTTGCCAAGTCATCTCATTTTCTATCAGTTCAGACTGTCTTTACATTGGAGAGATTGGTTTAGATCTATCTTGAGAGTGCATTTGCATGGGTGTCGATATCTATCATTTAAGACCTTGGTACTCGGGTTGAGCTCAACATAACTTTTCACCTTCAGACTGATGGGCAGTCTGAGAGGACTATTCAGGTTTTGGAGGATATGCTACGGGCTTGTGTAATTTATTTTAGTGGTCAGTGGGATAGTCTTTGGCTTTGGCTGAGTTTGCATATAATAAAAGCTACCATTCGAGGCATTATATGGTAATGGATGTTGTTCTCCAGAGGGCTGGTTTGATGTTTTTAAGGTTAGGCCATGGAGCACCAACTTATTGAGATATTCTATGGATCATGTCCGTGTGATCCAGGAGAGACTCCATAATACCTAAAGTAGTTAGAAGAGCTATATGGATCGGACGCTACGACCTTAAGAGTTCACGGTTAGTAATCATGTGTTCTTGTGGATGTCACCCATGAAGGGCGTGATGAGATTTGGGAGGGGGCCAAGCTTAGCCCAAAGTTCGTCAGTCCTTTTGAGATGGTAAGAGAGGTGGCTTATGAGATAGCCTTACCTTAAACTCTATCCAGTGTCCATCGTGTGTTTCTTCTCTATGTTGAGGCAGTATGTTCTTGACGAGCCCCATGTTCTTCCATGGGAGTCAGTTCGACTTGATGAGACTTTAAGATATGTGGAGGAGCCTATGCCCATTCTATACAGGCAGTTTAGGTAGTTGCAGTCTAAGGAGATCATGTAAGTGAAGGTTCAGTGGAGGAATTATCTGGTCGAGAAGGCTACTTGGGAGATTGATCTTGATATGCAGATCTGGTATCCTCATATTTTTTAGCCTTCAAGTATTGCCTTTGTCTTACTTTCGCGAACGAAATTCCTTTTAGTGGTATTTGTTGTAATGACCCTTGGGGTCATTTCTGTGTTTTCTATGTGCTTTTCCTATTTTACCCCTTCTTGTAGCTTCCTTATAGCTTGTGTGTGGTGGTGGGTTGGGTGGCATGCTCCTCGAGGTGTTCGGTTGAGTACTGTGCGAGTTTTAAGTTTTGGAAGCTTAATGCTTGAAAAAGACGACTTTAGTCAACATCTGGAGATTCTGACGTTGGATCAAAATTTTGTTAGTTCCATCAGCTCCAGAACGGTCTTGTCAAGTGAGATGATTCGTTTGGGTTTTCAAACTTCCATTTAGAGTTGGTGTGAGCTTTTGAGTTTAGCTAAAAGGGCATCTTGGAGAAGATATCTTTGTAAACATGCTCGGAATCTAATTCCTTCAGTGCGGCTAGACCCGAAATGCCGAGTTTGGTAGAGAATGACCTTTGGCTTGATTCCCAAAGGTGTCGGGGTGAAATTTTAGCTTTTTGGAGTTTTGTAGTGTTTCTTCGTTAAGGTGTTGACTTTGATCAAGATTTTGACGAAACAACCTCAGATGGTTGTTTAATCGATTTCTTTGAGTCCGGAATGTCGTTTCCAAGTGGTTTGCACTTCTGGTTTGTGTCATTTGGATTCTGAGTAATTTCGGAAGGCTTGTTCGACATTTTGAACACTTGGCATTTTTCTGAAATTTCTGGTGTCTAGTGCAATGGCCTAAATGAACTGTTGATCGTGGCACGACGCAGACACCTTAGTTACTCTGATTCCATCTCCTTTACCCTGTCCGATTAGATTATTGTGTACTCCTTGATTAGCCATTTTCCTCAAAGTTTTTCTCAATTCAGGATCGTAGGTGGTCAAGAATTCACATCGACTCTGTGTACTTGTCATACACTAGAGTTTAAACCTATAGAAAACAAAACTAAAAACAAAAACGTAAAATTAGGAAATACTCGACTTCAGTTCAATAATGTAGTTAAACTTAATCTAAACGCCTTATTCCCCGGCAGCGGCGCCAAAATTTGATACACTCAAATTACACCTCACTAAAGAAGTATAAGCGATCGTTATCAAGTAAAGAACCCAACTTGGAGGTTGAGGTCGATCCCACGAGGAATATTGTTTAGACTTAAACTTAACTTACGATTATATTCTTTTAGTCAACGTATTTCCGAAACAAGTAAGTAAAAGGGGGGAGGGGTGGTTCATGATCCCGAATAGTGAGTTGCCTAGCTGCTACATCTATCATCGCCCTCCCAGTAGCCAAGAAAGGTCTTCCTAGGATGAATGGGACCTTAGGGTCTGGCTCAAAATTCAGCATAACAAAATCTACTAGGAAAATCAATGATCCCACTTGCACTAACACATCCTCTACAACACCCGCAGGCCTAGCTACAGATCTATCAGCCAATTGTAAGATAATGGTAGTAGGTTTAGGACTACCCAATCGCAGCTTTTTGTACAAAGAAGTCGGCATCAAATTTATACTAGCTCCTAGATCACACAATCCTCGCGCATGAATGTTATGCCCTATAGTGATCTGAACCGTAAAGCTACCTGGGTCTTTCAATTTAGTGGTTTTGGATTCTGGAGCTGCACTCTTCAGTAAGTGCAACAGTCTCATACTCTATCAGCCTCCTTTTATTCGCAACAATCTCCTTCACATATTTCGCATACCTGGGTATACCCTGCAAAACATCTACCAATGGCAAGTTAATGTGAACTTGTTTCTAAAGAGAGAGGAACTTACAAAAACATTCATCCTTCTTCTGTTTCTTGAACTTTGAGGGAATGGAGGAGGTGGTTTCACAATTGGTTGCACTCTTTCTTCTTGTGCAACAACTTCTCCCTCCTTGGGTTCACTCTCTTTATTCACAGCATTAGTGTTTCTTTTCTTAGGAGCCAACTCCTTCAATTGTAACCCACTGCGAGTACCTACTGCATTTACTTGCTTGGGATTTGGGTCAGTGTTACCCGGCAAACCTCTTTGTGGTCGTGAGTTCTGGGCACTAGCCAGGTGCCCGAATTGCTTCTCTAGATTTTGTATAGGTAACTGATTGTTTCTTGCATCAGCAGCTAATTGGGCTTGATCAGCCATAATCTTTTTCAGCATCTCCTCGATGCTCATGTTTCTATATTTCTGCTTAGGTTGCTCCCGTTGGGCCTGTTGTTAGTACCCCTGTGTATTTCCTTAGGGTCTATACTGATTCTGCCCTTGACCCTGATTTTGATTTCCACCCCATGAAAAGTTTGGGTGGTTGCGCCAACTTGGGTTATATGAGTTCCCATAATTTTGCTGGCCTCGTCCTCGTTGGGCATTACCTACAAAATTCACAGAGTCCAGGTTTGCACCACACACATCTGCACTATGATCACCACCTCCGCAGATCTCACACCAAGATGGTGGTTGTTGAACTGCATTTACCTGTGCGGGCAGTTGTCCCAACTCTAGATTGTTGAAGTGGGTGTTCATCATTTTCTGCATAGCATCAATCTGTGCAGTCAAGGCAGTCACAGCATCTACCTCTAACATACCTACCATTTTCTGAATCACAGGTTTCATTCCTCTTCCATTCCATTCAGGGTTGACCTGAGAGATCCTGTTCAGCAAGGTGAATAGTTCAGCATATGTCTTCTCCAAAACCTATCCACCTGCAGCTGAATCAAGTAGAATCTTGGTGTTAGGCTCAAATCCTTTAAAGAAGGTATGGACCAACACCTCATTAGATTGATGATGATGAGGGCAGCTCATCAACATCGATTTAAACCTGTCCCAAGCTTGGTACAAGTTTTCTCCCACTTTCTGCCTAAAGCTCAAAATGTCACTCCTCAACTTAGCTGTTTTTCCAGATGGAAAAAATCAGATTAGGAACTTCTGTGCTAAATCATTCCAAGTGGTAATTGAGTTTGCGGGCTATGAGTTCAACCATCTTTTTGCTTCCCCAAGCAGAGAAAAAGGGAATAAAGTGAGCCTCACCTAATACACATTCACTCCAACTAGAGTGTACGTATCACTGATCTCGAGGAAATTCTAAATGTAAACTGTTGGATCCTCATGCGGTAGACCAGTGAACTACCCATTAGTGTGCAGTAGTTGCACCATACTCTACTTCAATTCAAACCTCCCACCATCTTCAAGTTTCTGAATACAGGATGTCACATTGGTAGGACGTGGGATTGCCACGTCTCTTACTCTTAACTCAGCCGTTATTTCAGGTTCATCTTCCTCAACTCTTGATGCTGAAGATGTTGGTTTACTAGCAACAAGAGGGACCGGATAAGTAAGTCGTCTTTGCCTTCTCTGGTAGTGAACAAACCTTTTCAGTTCAGCTAGAGGCGATACCAATTCTTGATTATCGTCCAGTTTGAGACTTCAGATTAACCTGCAACAATGAATTGCTAAGATCAAGTTGTCAATATTTGCTTTTTTAACTTCAGAAATCAAAAAAATCAGATAATTTATAATTCTAAAGTCCCCGGCAGCGGCGCCAAAAAGTTGTTGCAGCCAAATCGCACACGCAAGTGCACGTGGTCGTTCAAGTATTAAAGTGGCTCTTCTTAAGAGCCGGGTATCGTACCCACAAGGACTAACGCTTAGAATTACTTAACTTTTGTAACTTTCAGCTAAACACAAGTGTATTCAAGATTTCAAAAGTGATTTAATTTCTACTTCTAAGATTATAATAAAAATGTAACAACAACGATTCAATTTCAAGGGTTGCAAATAGTGATTGGGTATTTTGGCTAAAAATTTCATGGGTGTAGGTACAAAGAGTGTTAATATTGTGGGTGTTCGTGCAGTAAACCCCGATGAACCACAATTTGAAGAACTGTACAATGAGGAAGTGAACCTCCTAGCCAATCAAGGAGGAGGCTATCGTGCAAACTACCCAAGACCGGGTGGAAATCAAGGTTAGAATAGAGAGGAAGGCTGCAGAGACCGTAACAGAGATAGGTGTTGCGGCCAAATCGCACACGCAAGTGCACGTGGTCGTTCAAGTATTAAAGTGACTCTTCTTAAGAGCCGGGTATCGTACCCACAGGGAATTACGCTTAGAATTACTTAACTTCTATAACTTTCAGCTAAACAAAAGTGTATTCAAGATTTCAAAACTGATTTGGTTTCTACTTCTAAGATTATAATAAAAATGTAACAACAACGATTCAATTTCAAGGTTGAAAACAGTGATAGGGTAAAGTCCAGGGATTCAGCTTTTATCAGGTATAATGCAATCAATATCATTTATATGGGTAATTATCAACTATCGAATCAATGAATCACTGGGTTAAATGTATGATCATAGTCTCCCGACCTCTAATCGTCTACGATAAATAACACCCTAACTACATCGTTGTGCAGGGATATGATGGATTAAGTATCGAGCATTACGATTTCTTCATGTATGCTGACCCAAGCAAGGTTTCTAGGTATATCCCTATCCTAGATACAAATTAACCCTATTTATTTAGAATTAATCATGCTCTTTATGTCCCACGTTCTATCCTCTTATTCCTCTCCCGAGTTCAATTTGGACAATGTATTTATTTCAATGGTGATCATGTTGGTTAGCTCATAAACAACTAAAAAGACTCTATACGACTACAAATGAATACATTTTGAATTCAAACTAGGCGTAAATATGGATATAATTAGCATTCTAGGCATATAAATATGCCTAAGATCAATAGGTGTGATCGTAATGCCATTTGGAAGGAAAGAGAGGGTAATAAGGACAGGTACATCCCTCCCCATTAGCGTCAAAAGCCCAGGGAATTGGAAGGTGGGCATACATAAGATATGCTCTCATGTATCCTCAACAAAGTTGAAGGGTCAAACAAAGTGTTGAAAGAGATGAAAGAGGATGTCTCAACTCTCAATCAGATGGTAACCTCTCACTTAGTCTTTATTAAGCAGCTGGAGACCCAAATGTGTCAAATTTCTTCTCATTTGAATCAAAGACAACAAGGTGGGTTGCCTAGTGACACAATGGCAAACCCCAAAAATGAAGCTAGATTTGGTATCCTCGTAGTGCCACGACGTTAACTAAGGCGCTTCTTGGGAGCTTTTAATTCTTTAGTCTTTGATTTTGAATAATGGGTGTTGATTGTGCAAGTTGAAAGGTGAAAAGATTTGGAAATTGAGAAGTTTGGCGAGCACAAGTCCATTCGGCAACCCGCCAAACAGGTCCACGAGCCTCGACTTAGACTGTCGGTGGAACCACCAAGCCTTAAGGGGAACTCTGTAAAACTCGACAAACTAAATTCTTGATCGGCAACTCGCTGAATAGGCCGGTGAGCTCGACTTTGTCCGTCGTTTGAACCCCCAAAAATTGTTAGAGGTCCTGTAAAACTCGACGAGGGAAATACCACTCGGCGCATGGCCGAATAGGTCAGCAAACACGACTTACTCCACCGATGGTGCCATGAACTGAAAGGTTTTAAAAGCCAAGCGGTTTGAAATTTCAAAATCCTTCATCTTTTCTCATTTCTAACTATCGTACCCTCTCACCCAACTTTTGATCTTCCTAATTTTATTACTTTTACCCACATTTTTGTGTGATTTCGTGCTCGGAATTGGAAAAATTTGCCGCCTAGCTATTCAAATTCTAATTTCGGCATACATGTTGGTTTTCTAAACCCCGTACTTTAAGTTTGTGGTTGAAATCAAATGCAATAGGTAATTTGGTGTTGTTTGATATTAGTTAATTTCTTTCATCGTGTTTTATGTGTTGGATTACCCGTATTTTGTGTAAATGTGTGCCTAAATGCTTTAAATTGATCGATTCATGTGTCTTGTTTGTTAACATCAATTCTAAATTGTTGGGTTGCGGTTTATTTGTGTTGGGTATAGTGGGGTGAAGTCTAAGTAACCCCGAATTGTTCCAAATGATGTAATTTGCCCAATGATGGAGCGTTCGACGTCATTCTTAAGGGCAAAAGTCATCAAATGGCCAATTTTCGCCAAATCGGGGGAAGTCTGAGTACCCCGAGGGCATGGGTTGTATCGGTCTGCCTTTAATTAAATAGTGTTATTGTTGAATTTTTAATTCGGGGGTTGTGGGTTTGATTTTGAAGCTTGGTGTTGAAAATTGGCACGTTGGGCCGTTTGGCGAGCTATGTGGAGCTCGTCGAGTGGTTCGGCGGTCTACCGAAGTCCCCCTCAGATCGCCATTAATTTCAAATTGTAGTTGAGTTTGTTCTGTAACTTTCGGCGAGATGCCTGAGCTTGCCGAGTACACTCGGTGACTCCCCAAAAGGTATTCTTAATCGCCCTTTTTGCGCCCCTAACCATTAAAATGCACTGTAACTTTTGGTGGGCTACTCCTAGCTCGCCGATTGGTTTCGGCGATTCTCCGAATGGCCCTGATCATCGCCGACCCGTCTTGATTCTGGAAAATTTTCTCACTGGTATTTTCGGCGAACCTGATCTAGCTCGCCTAAGTGACTCGACAACTCGCCAACTGGTTCGGCAAGTCTTTCTGCAACGAAATGTCTGCACCTTTCTTGAATTATTTCTAACATGTTTCTATGTATTTTGCAGAAATGGCTAGACCCAAAGTGTCATGAAGAGACATGCCGCCTCACAAGCGAGCAAGAGGAATTATGATAAATTAGGATGCCGATGCATCCAAGGCAAAGGCATCTAAGCTCCCTACAAAGGGAGGGAAAGGCAAAGAAAAGGGCAAGGCGCCCGTGGTAGAGTCACGGGAGGCCAGCTCCGACAGTGAGGGAGTCTATGAGACTCATCTCACTTCATCAGACAATGAGGGAGATTCCCTAGACAATTAGGCCTCCATCTCTGGGCCTGAGGATGACCAACTTCTACATGCCCAGAGAGCAGAGCAGAGCTCCAAGGGGATGCATGACCCATCTAGGATTCGGATGCCTCAAACTCCGCCTCTTCCCCAACTTCAGCTCAGATTGTGGTCCCAGCACCACCTGTACAGGGTTCTCCTGCCCGGTCTCTCAATAGACCAAAGGCTGAACGACTGAAGACTATTATTGAGGAGAAGAGGCTGTCCACAGATGGTGTGGTGGACAGGTATCCGGAGATATGGAGCACCTTAAAGTCCCATAAATTCTAGATTTTCACTAAACCCCGGGGTCCCTACATTCCTAATTGGGTCCGGGAGTTCTACTCGACCTGTGGATATTTGGTACCACAAGGGAAAAGGAAAGCCAATACCTTCAAACCAGTGGATTATGTGATTTTTTGGTGAAGAAGGTGAAATGTGATAGTGAGGATATAAACGTCGTCTTGGGATGCACTTATAACTTCACAGATGACTACCAGAATATGATCAAGACAATGGCATTGGAGGATGGCTTGTCTCCTTTCTGACAGTACTCCTAGGTGGATTCAGGCTGGAGTTCCAACAGAGAAGAAAGATCTTAATGTGGCAGCAAGGTATTGGTTCAGGTTTATTAATAGCACAATCATGACATCCCAAAATGAGTCTATCATCTGCCACACAAAGGCGGACTATCTTGGATCTATTATTGTAGGGAAGAGACTAAATTCAGGTGCAATCATCGGACAGGAGATGGCCATGAGGGTCAAGAAGTTCCATACATCTCTTCCATTTCTAGTTTTGATCAGCGAACTGTGCAGAAGGGCTCATATTCCGCGAGATAAGAAGTTAGATGTTGAGGTGACTCCCACCTCCTCTACTGACATCTGGTGTATTAAGGCCGAGTACCACAAGGATGAATCTAAGAGAAAGAGGTCAACTATGGTGGACACATCCCTGACTGTTGATATTAACACATTACCTCCAGAGGCAGTATTGCCTACTCCAGCCATTAGGCCTATAGGTATTTCTAGTTCTACTCCCTCTGTAACTCTGAGTTCTTCTGCTGCTCCCCCAACTCCTAGATCTATTGCTAGAACTATTGCATCCCACCATGCTGCTACGGATGAGACACCTAGCCCATTCTACTAATGTGCGTGCCTCCAGGCTAGAGGCCGAGGTACCCAAGATTATTGATGAAGGTCTCACTGTTGCATTGACACCTCTTATATATTCTATTGAGGCCCTCACGACGAGGATAAAGGTGTGTGAGAGAGGTCATGGAGCTACTCATGAGGTGACAGCCTTAAAGACCGCGATTGTCGAGTTAAGGAATGATGTGGACTAACTAAAGTCCACTGATATGTCTCTGATTCTTGGGACTGTGGAGATCCCTGATGAACTGAGCACAAATATTCTAGCTCATTCTGATATGCCTCCAGCTACCACCGGAGCTGAGGTTAGAGCTGATGATGCAGCTGTAGAGTCCGAGGCTTAGACTGATGAGGAGTAGCTTTGTGTTCAGGAGTAGACTGCGTTTCAAGGCCTAACTGATTTAGAGGAGGCTATGGTGCAATCTGTTGTTCAGATCTTCTTGAGAGATACTACTATGGCAGGTTCCAATGTAGCTACAACTGATGAAACATCGGGCTCTAATGCCCAACCTCAAATTGTTACCCCGGGCACTAATGCCCCGACAGATGGAGCAACTACAATGCAGACTTCACCCCAGGCTTAGCCTGGCAGGATGATTTTCCATCTCCCTATCTGTTATTTTGTGATACTTTGTTATTCTTTTAGTTGCATTTGATACAACTGCTTCTTTTTGTTGAGTGGGGTGAGGTATTTCCATACCTACCTCTTGTGATTTTGATATGTTTGTGAATATTGGGCTTACTTTGTTGATATATATATATATATGTTTTGATCTTGATCTTGTGGATGTTTTAGCTTATGGCCCGTTATTTTGAATGAAAATGGTTTTTGAAACCAATTTTTTATAATTTTTCCACCTCTTGTGTGTGTGAATGTGGCTTTTCTTGTGCGAATTTGAGTGTCGGTTGTGATCAATACCGATGAATTGAATAGTGCTCTTACATAAATGTAATGAATGTGCATCTACGATGAGGCAAATGAAGTTGCATAGACAATGTGTGAACTTTTAGCATCTCATTGTGACTAGCAGGTTGTCGAATGAGTCTCTTCTGATGAACATTGGAGTCTTGTTCGATATTTGTACTAATGCCTTGTGTGATGAGATTACTTTGAACAATGTGTGTGATGACACCTAAAATTTGCCCCGTTGGTCCGGTTGATTGAGTGATGCAAGTACATGAAATGATCTTAGACAACAATTTGACAATATACCTCTTTTGTGGCCAACATTATGAGATGTGTGAACCTTGCTTGAACCCTCTTGAGCCATACCCTTTTCTTGGAAGAAACTTGAACAATTGTGACCTCTTTTTATCCAATCACCCATAACTTTCATGAAGTATGGTTTGTTTGAATAGCTAACTTAGGCCAAAAGCCTAAGTTGGGAGTGTGGTGAAAAGAGAAGGGAAGTCAAGAAGTGTGAGAAATTCCCCTTTGAGTAATGGTTTTGAAAAAAATGGAACCCCTCCATACAAAAAAAGAGAGAAAAGAGAAAAGAAAATGAAAAAGAAGAAAGAAAAGAAAAAGAATGAGAAAATTGTGAAATAAAGTACTGGAAATTACAAAAGAAATGGGGTATCTGATATGTCACATGAAGTTGAATAATGGGGAAGATTATGAGTATGTTTAAAATGTTAAAGAAAAGGAGGAAGGTGAGGTTCAGACCATACTTCATGAAGGTAGAAGCCACTAAGCCTAAATGACCAAACCTTTACACTCTGCCCCGTTACAAGTTGTGAAAAAACCTTTGTGATCTTGAGTGAGCTGAAACAAATGTTGATTGGAAAATAAGGACAAACCTATGGGTGAAGTCATGCATGTTTTCATCTTTGTGAGTGTGAGAGTTGTATGTGATTCTGGAACCCTAAATTGTTGAAGAAATTTTGTGTGAATATGGAATCATCTTTGTTGTGAGGGTGTTTGATTACCCTTGCTGAGCTTGAACTTGCATTTGAAGCAAGTATTGAAAACTTGAGCATCTTTGATAATGGTGAGTTACAATTTGAACCTTTGAGTACACAACTAATCATTGCATGAGTAAGTTGAATCTTGTTGTGTACATTCATGTTGAGTCTTATGCGGCACTATTTGAGACATCATTTTTGAACTGTTGATCTTGAGTTTTACTTGAGGAAAAGCAAAACTGATTTGGACTCATTTAGGCCTTTGTTATGATAGTTTTAGTGTCCTCAAATGCCTAATTTATGCTATAAACTGATGTTAAAGACTTGATTTTCAGGTATGTGGATTAAGGAGCAAAGGAAAGACACTAACATGCAAAAAGGCACAAAACAAGTTGAAGAAGTGGAGAAAGGCGAGTCTGGTGATCGCCAAGGCCACTCGGTGACTCATCGAATGGCTCTTCAGTCTGTCTAAAGTTCCAGTGTGCCAGCCTTGAGAGAACAAACCAAATCGGCGACAAGAAAGGGGCAGTCGGCGAATCGCCAATCAGTTTCGCGATGAAAAGATTGATCGCCAAAAGTTGCAGGACTTGAGGATGTTGAGAGCCAATGCATAAAGGCGATAAAAGAAAGAAAAGGGCGGTTCGCTGAATCACTCGGTGAACCCGTCTTACCTCACCTAATGGCCCTCCGTGGCTAATTTTTGGCGACTATAAATAGGATTTTGAACTTTAAATTTGGAGAGTTGGTATGCGTTCAGCTTGAGAGAGTAAATCCTAAACCCAATCCTACCCATCTAGCTCGAGAGAGTGGATAAATTAAGGTGTGGGTTGTTCTTAATTTCTATGCTTGTTAATGTTTAAAAGAAGTCATATGATTCGGGGTAGTTGTTCGAGAGAAAGTTATCTCACTTATAGTCTAGCCTACCCACTGATATTTAGTTGTTTACTAGTAATTAAAATTACCTATTTAGCGGATTTTGCCTATAATCGATCACATACCGAGAATTTCTCTCTGTATTGTTATTTCAGTTTTGTATGACTACTGTGTAGTTGATAATTGCAAACAAAAACCCCTATCTGACATTCGTGTCACCCCTTTTGATTTATTTCATGTCTTTTTTCGATAATATCTATTCATATATCTAGTTAGATCACCTTTGTACTTCTTAATTGAATTTCAACACGTACCACTCCTTGTGGGTTCAACTTCAACTCATTTTTTGGGTTTTACACTGCTTAACGATCGTTTGCACCTAGAATTAGATGAGGTGTGTTTGACATGTTAATCACGGAGACATGAGATGTTCTTATCACTGGTACAATCTCTATATCGCATTAGCCTGCTTATGATTTACTCTATTTAGGGTCTACCTTTATATATGTGTTTGCTTATTATGCTATGCAGTTGTATTTTTATGAACCCATGTTTGTGCCTATGCGTGTAGCTACCCTCGAAGGAGATTCTTTAGTAGTAGGCCGAGTTTATAGAGCTTTTATGGTAACCATCTTGGGGTATGACACTTGGGTAGACCTTATTGTGTTAGACATGATGGATTTCAACGTGATCCTAGTCATGGATTTGTTGTCTCCCTATTATGCAGTCTTGGATTGTTTCTCCTGTTACATTGTGCATGTCTATTATTCCTTCTCTTTTATGGACCATTTCTAATAGTCATATGGCGATGGGTGTGATCTCCTTTCTCACATTGTCGCGGTTGGTAGAGAAGGGGTGTCTATCTCATCTTGCTTATGTCTGTGATACTAGTGCAACACTTCTTATCTTGAGTCAGTCATGTGGTTAGAGAGTTTGTTGTTGTGTTTCCTACCATTCTACCAGGTCTTCCTCCTAACCGTGATATTGATTTTGGGATTGATGTTGAGTCGCTTACACAACCAGTTTCTATTCCGCCTTACCGGATGGCTCCAGCTAAGTTGAGACAGCTTAATGAGCACCTCCAGGACCTTTTGGGAAAGGGATTCATTAGACCAAGTGTATCTTCTTGAGGTGCTCCTGTGTTGTTCGTGAAGAAGAATGATGGTACCTTGCATATGTGCATTGACTACAAGCAGCTAAATAAAGTGACCATCAAGAACAGGTATTCTATGCCACAGATTGATGATTTATTCGACCAGCTTCAGGGTGCAACGGTGTTCCCTAAGATTGACATGAGATCACACTACCACCAGTTGAGGATTTGGGCGGTGGGCGCATCCCTAAGACTTCTTTTAGGAGTCGGTATAGCCACTACAATTTCATAGTCATGTCCTTTGGGTTGACTAATGCCCTACCAGCATTTATGGAGTTTATGAACCATGTGTTTAGGCCTTATTTGAACTCGTTTGTTTGTGTTCATTGTTGATAACCTTTTCTACTCTGGGTGTAAGGAGTAGCATTTGAGGATTGTAATCTAGACCTTGAGAGAGCAGCGGTTGTATGCCAAATTCACTAAATGTGAGTTTTGGCTTGAGTTTGTAGCATTCTTGGGGAACAAGAATGGCATTATGATGGATCCAGCCAAGCTTACCTCTCCTATTGAGGTTCGCAGTTTCGTTAGGTTAGCAGGCTACTACAGACGGTTCATAGAGGGATTTTCTTCTATTGCAGCGCCCTTGACTAGATTGACTTAGAAGGATGTTCCTTTCTAGTGGTCGGTTCAATATAAGGTGAGCTTTCTAATGTTCAAAGCCTGGTTGACTTCACCACTGATTCTGACTCTTCCTATTGAGGGCCAGGGGTTTACGATCTACTTGGATGCTTCCAGTTTGCGCCTAGGTTGTATTTTGATGCAGCAAAGTAGAGTTATTGCTTATGTTTCCAAACAGCTCAAGTTTCATGAAAGGAATTACTCCACTCATGATTTCGAGTTGGAAGTGCAGGTCTTGTCGTTGAAGATTCGGCGACACTATTTTTATGGAGTTCACTGCTAGGTATTCACGGACTATCGCAGTCTTCAATAGATTTTCAGCTACGGGGACCTTAACTTGAGACAACACAGGTGGTTGGAGTTACTGAAGGACTGTGGCATTTCTATCCCCTATCATCAGGGCAAGGATAATGTGATGGCAGATGCCGTGAGTCAGAAGGCAGTTAGTGTGGGGAGTTTGACTTTCTTAGCCTTAAATGAGCAGCCTATTGCTTCGGACATTCAGTCCTTAGCCAATCAGAGTTTCAAACTTGATACATCTTAAATGTACAGAGTATTTTTTTGTGTAGAGGCTAGATCTTCCAGCAATAGTATCAATCACTGCTTTATTGTTGTCATCCTGACCTCGATAGAAATATTCATTCAATGACTCATCATCAATACGGTAATTCAAAACACCTCTTACAAATGCAGTGAATCTGTCCCAAGCGCTACTCACAGACTCTCCAGGTAATGCTACAAAATTATTGACCCTATCTTTGTGATTGAGCTTCTTGGACACTGGATAATATCTTTCCAATTTTTCTGCAATCTGTGCATATGTGCACTCACCATATGATCCTCCAGCAGTAGTATTAAGCACTGCTTTATTGTTGTCATCCTGACCTCGATAGAAATATTCATTCAATGACTCATCATCAATACGGTAATTCAAAACACCTCTTACAAATGCAGTGAATCTGTCCCAAGCGCTACTCACAGACTCTCCAGGTAATGCTACAAAATTATTGACCCTATCTTTGTGATTGAGCTTCTTGGACACTGGATAATATCTTGCTAAGAACACATCTGTCAGTTGGTCCCATGTATATATTGAGTTATAAGGAAGCTCAGTGAACCATACAGCAGCATCGCCTGTCAGTGATAGAGGGAACACTCGCAACCCGACGACATCCATATCCAAGTCTGGTCGACCCACACAGCTCTTGCAAACCGCCCTTAGCTTGGCTATGTGGGCATATGGGTCTTCCGATGGTGAACCCGAGAATAAGCCCCTCGTTGTCAGCATCTGCATCAAGCTAGTGGTCACTACAAATGTGTGACCCGGAGGCGAAGGGGGTAGGACAAGAGGTCCATCTAAGTCAGCAATGTTTACGTTGCCCCTATAGTTGTCATGCAGTCTAGGGCATGGTGGGCCATGCGCACTCACTGCATCACCCAATTGATCTTCAGCTAGAACCTGGTTGTCTCCCCCAACCACCCTCGGGGGTTACAACTAAACTTCATCACCTAGGTTGCCTCCGATAGGATTAACTTGAACTCCTTGATTGTTCATTCTTCGCAAAGTTCGGTTCAACTCTAGATCGTAAGGAGTAAGTGGTTCACCTTGGCTCCGTGTGCTTGGCATACACTGGAGACAGAACCTGAGAGAGACAAGCAAAAAGAAAAAGTAAAATTAGGAAATATTTGACCAAAGTTCAATAATGTAGTTAAAATTAATCTAAAAAGCCAAATTCCCCGGCAGCGGCGCCAAAATTTGATACGCTCAAATTACACCTCCCTAAAGAAGCATAAGCGATTGTTATCAAGTAAAGAACCCAACTTGTAGGTTGGGGTCAATCCCACAAGAAAAATGGTTTAGACTTTACTTTTAACCAACAATTATATTCAATTAGTCAAATTACTTCCAGAAACAAGTAATTAAAGAGGGGAGGGGGGGTTTGTTAAAAACAATTTTAAGAATTCAATAAGTAATCAGTAATCAAAAATCAATTTTGGTTGTTATCAATATGAGAGAAATAACTAGGGTATACGTGTTCCCCACAAACTCATAACGCAGTAATCCTAGTAATAACAATC
>NW_006238927.1:1659844-1681908 GCF_000226075.1 Solanum tuberosum | reverse complement strand
AATAATAAATCCAGAAATTCAACTTGAATTGCAACACAAAAAATTTCAAAACGAACTTAGGAAATTAAGAATTGCTAAAGTTGCAAGTAAATCTCCCAAGTCAAGAACTAAAACAAAAGTAATAATCTCCAAAAACGAGATTTACATACCTATTTATAGAAAAACAAGTCCTAAATTAAAAGGGAAACAAAATAAGGAAAGTTTGTTCAGGCACGCGTCTTCATTCCACGAGACTGACTCACAGACCGTCAATGGATCTACGGTCTGTGAGTCCCTTCCGTCAGCCAGGACTAAGAAAATATTTTAGCTTCCAAAAATTCGCTTCTCTGAAGCAAACGACGGAACTGCAGAACGGACCGTAGATCAATCTACGGTCCGTCAATCCCTCTCCGTTGCTCCATACTTAGAATCTTCAAAAATCAGGTACTGGAACCCTCGCAGTATCAATCTACGGATCAACAATGCGGTCCATAGAACAATCTACGGACCCTCAATGGTCACCATGGTTCCACACTTGGTCAGATTTCCCTGATTTGTCTTCCATGCCTTGCCTGCTGATCTACCACCACCATCTATGGAGCGTCAATGGACCTACGGTCCGTAGATCACCTCCGTAGATGCCTTTTTTTGCATTTCTTTCAGTTGTCTCTTTACTTCCACGCCTGAACATCTTACCTGCAAAAATATGATAAAAACACATAAAAACCAATACAAAAAGGCCCTAGACACACACAACTTGTAAGTGAAATGTATTAGAAATACCGTAAACTCAACGGTATATCAACAACCTCAACTTAAATTCGTTGTTTGTCCTAAAAGCGACGCACTAAGACTCTAAACGACACTTGTACAGAAACACGCATTTCAAGCACAAGCAATCACATGGCTCTCTATCCCACTCACTTTCCGGGTGCAAAATTTGTTCTCTTAGACGCGACAATCTAATCCATGCGGATCAGACCATGACAACGATCGACCAACCAACACACAACATACATTGTTTTACTATCACCAAAGTACTAACTTTCCAATAATGCAACTAGTGCCCTTACTTCAAACGAAATCCTTTTTCTTTCACGCAATGACTATGACTTTGAGTACAAGGATTCATTCAACACTCACACTCAAAAATAACTTCAAGTACAGTTAGTGCTCAGTACCATAGGATTTCCCTTATTTTCACTGCTTAGACTCTCCAAACTAGACTCTAGGATCACTATAGGACTTTCTTCGCTTGTAACGTAGGCTCAGGGTCAAGTGTGGTGCATTTGGGTATTTCTTAGTGACTTTCTGCCCTCTTTGACATTACACTAGGCTTTCAACCTCTTTCTGCCCTATTTTTGTCATCCTACCGTTTTACCTTATTTCTCTTGATTTTCTTCAACCATGGATGTGACTTTAGACTTTGTAGATCTTTTTATTTTTCACTTTTATCTCTTTCTTGCATTTTATTCTTTTTCTTTAGCTTTCAACAAGTCACATCCATTCCTCTCTTTTCTTTCTTTTTTTTTCTTTTCATACCCATTATTCTTTCGGTTTCCTCTTTCATAGCCACCCTCAACTTATGGATCTTCCATTGGTTGAGGTGCATAATACCCGATGTCGTGTCAGGGCCAAGATTGACGTTACTCTTTACCTTAGTCAATCTCAACTTAGGCTTTTGGCCTAAGTCGAGGTGCACATGTCCAAGGAGGGACCGGGGCCAACATAGTATATTATGGGAAGGTGAGTTCGGGATTTAGAAAGAAATGGTCTAATTTTATGCTCAAAGCATTTGGATCAAAGGAGCATTTGTTTCATTTGGTTAGATCTTTCATTTAGGCAATTTGTGGACTTATCAGAACAAGGGCCTATGATCACCTCCTAGCCTCTAGAGTGAATTGTCCTAGTAGGACTAACCGGGCAAGTTCTAGTTGTGCACAAAAACTGCTTGAACAATCAACTATTCTCACACCCTCTTGGCACATAATTTCACTATCAGATTATCAGATTACCCAGTTCAAGTTTCAGCTTAAGTCATGACATCAAGTTGATTCATTATCATGTCATACTCAGAGCCAACACATTCCACTTATCTTAGCCTACAAATTCTAGCATACCTAACAAAATTTGGACAGGTGTCAATTGTTTTATAAGCCATCATGCTTCATTCTTTTTCATGTTTCTATACATACGATCCTAACACATGCCGGTTCAACAGAAATTAAATAGTCTAATTGGGGAAAAAGAACACAGGCAAGAAAACCCCAAGAAAGGATTTATGAGTTGGGTTACTAAGAATTCACTCTATCACTCACAATCCATTTACCCCACCCTTAACAAAAATAGATGTGATTGTCCCCAATGCATACAAATACAGTAAAAGATAATGGATTGGATAAAGCAAACCTATGGCGCATAGCGCCAAAGAATCATCAACAAGCGGGTGGGTCTGGTTTCTCGGAGCCCGCTGGAACCATACTTGGGTCACCCTCAATAGTGCCACATCAACCATCATAGCACCCTCAGTAGTGCTCTCGGTCACTCCAACCGCACCATTAATGGTGCTTACAACGTCCCTCACGACAGGCGGGACCTCTAAAACTGGGGCAGAACTCGATGCCCCTGCAATACTTTCACGCACCCTCTGTTGGCGCAACTCTTCATCTAAAATCGAAGCCTTCCTATCCTCCTTCTCCTACCTACGCTGTCTCTTTTGGGATTTTTCCTCCTCAGTGCGACAAGAACGGTGCCTCTTGCCTTTTGTATGTGTAGTATCAGGCCCCTCCTCGGCGATCCCACTGAATAAAGCATCCAGCACCATATCATCAGCCAACGCAATAGGTGCAGCCCGAGGCTCAACTGTAAGGGTGGCAAGAATGGCATCAACGTCACCCCGGAGACTAGCTAACTCGGACTGAAAAGAGGATAAATCCATGGTCGGGGCTGGTCGCTCAAGGACTCTCAATTCAAAGGCATCGAGACGCTTATTAATGGCCTGGATCTTCCGGTCCATAATGCAGTCCATGCTTCGCTCCATTCTGGCCTCGGACTCAGCTATTGACTTTTGCATCCAAGGCTGGATGTGATGCAGCAGTGTGGCCATCTAAGCCTCTAATTTCTGTACTCTAGCCAATGGGACAATAGCAGCTCCTAATGGTGGTGTGGACCGGGATGAGCTAGGAGCCCTACTAACAGCCTGGCAAGAGGAGGCTGGGATAGTATCGGTGTGATCTCGCATAATGGAGTCTCCGCCCTGTGCCTTCCCCATCGTGTCTGCAAGATATGCACCCAAGAGAGGTACCTCAACATGGGGCTCTGTACGAGGTGCCGCCACATTTGCCTCATCTCGAATGAGGCCTATATCCAAAATCCCTGTAGGGTTGATTAACCTGTCACAATGCCAGATCGGCACTCCAAAGTCCCTTCACAATTGGAAAATCAAACATGGAAAGGGGTAAGTAGCTGCCAGCAGCATGCGGGCAAAGTCAATATCCACTCCTTCTACCAATGATGCAACCATGACCGGTCTGTCCCATGTGAGTTGGTTTTCATCTTTTGTAGGCGACACCCTGTTATGCACCAACAACCAGAAGAACTTGGCCATAAAATTTAATGTGGCCTTTCCGATACCCAACCGTGGTGTGGCGACCCACTCTGCACGCTCGCCATCTGCAGCAATGTATTTAGCTAACCACAGTATAACAGTCTCTCGCTGCTCAGCATTCCTCTAGAAAGCACCGCTCCGCACAATGTCCCATCTGTAATCAAACTCCATTGTGTTTAGTGACCAAGAGTGACACGTGGTAGGACCATAGAGAAAGCGACTGATGGTGGCATGTGATATGTACACCGGACAACTTCGAACCATAGTGGAACTGAGAGGGTCCTGGGCTATGGGCTTTGACTGCTTGGAGATCGAACCACGGAGAGTGGTAGCATAGGAGGCGTAGAACTCCCGTACAATATCCTCACTATAAGACCCTGGGGATCGAGCCATCCAGTCACACTTGTGAAGGTTAAAAAGTCGGTGGATGTTGGGGACAGTGTGCAAGCTCCCTGTGAGGACTCTGCATTCTTATGTAATAAGTCGGGCCATCTTCTCTTTGTCATTTTTCATCTTGGCATCCCGATAGATTTGCCATTGGCCCTCAACACACCATCTTTTTTGCTCGCCGGCCACTGAAGTAGGGTCCGCATTCCTTGGTACTGGTACTGACTCTGAGCTAGTGGCCTCATCAGACGAGGCTGCTTGTTCATTCTGGTCGGACCCTATAGCTGACTTGGCATTGGACCCCGAAGCATGGGCAGACTCGGAGCCTGAAGCATGGCTACACTCAGAGCCCGAAGCATGGGCAGACTCGGAGCCAGACGTAGACCCAGTAGCTGAACTGGAAGCAGCCCCAGTTGGTGACCCGATCAGTGTGTATTCCTCATCAGACTGGGAGACAGTGACTACGTCGGGAATCACCTTCCGAGGGGTGCCTCTGGTGGCTCGTGGTGCAATGGGAGAAGTCCTTGTGTTGGGAGAAACGTATGCTGGATCTTTTTCTGTGTCCGTGTCCTCATCGATTAACCTGAAGCTAGGAGCAACAGATTTTGACTTGCCCTATTCTGAGTAGGTGACTAGCTTCTTGGGTGCCATCGTACCTGTGGAAGCGATATTAGTGCCAAAACTAACTATAAACAAACTCGAACAAATTTTAGAACTAAAAATGAATAGTAACAAAGACCCAAAAAAATTCAGACAGTGGCTACAGTGGTCATCAACGGAGGGGACCTACGGTCCGTAGCCTGATCTACGGTCCGTGGAACCCTTCCGTGGATTAGAGGACCAACAATATTGGTCGCAGATGGAAACCACGGATGTACAGAACGGTCCGTAGATTACCGTAGTCCCCATCCGTGGTTTCACACTTTGTGAAATTTTCAAGTGCATCCACCCACGAACCTAATCTACGGTCCGTAGACGGGGTATCGTGGATGTGGCCTGTGCCAGGTTTCAGCCCTTCTTTAATTTTCAAGCCCACATCTCAGACCGTTATCAACAATACCCTAGTCTAACCATGCATTTCAAGATTTACTCATGCTAGTTTGTCATTCTCAGGATTCCGATTAATCATGTTAACAAGTGCTTAAGACAAACTTTTGAACACTAAGTCGAAACTTACATTTAGACTTATAATCACAAACAACAAGGCAACACAATCACTATCTATCGTTCCAAGGGTATTGTAACTTCCAAATTTTTCATGCAATTTCATCTAACAATTACCCAAGGTCAAGACCCAATCCCTGACTTTCTATAATCTATCAATGAATAGAAATTCAAAGTGAGGAGAAAGTCTATTACCTTACAACAATGGGAATAGGGTGATTGTGTGATGACAGATGCTTTCAAAGCCAAAAACCACCTCTTCGTTACCAACCCAAACACCGGACCCTTTTGTGGAATATGGAATGAGTAGTATTCGGGATGGAAAGGAATTGTGGGAATTATGGGGGAATGGAAGGGATGATTTTATGGGGGAGTTATGGAGTGATTTAAGGGAGTTAAAGTGTTTGAAACGGTTGGAGAGTGAATGGAGGGAAGTGGAAATGATTTCAAATTAGGGAAATTTTAAATAAGAGGGTCCGGGTCGGGTCGGACAGAATTAGGGTTTTAGACCCACGAGACCCCATCTACGGTCCGTGGGTCGATCTACGATCCGTAGATTGGGAACGTATATCACTCTTATACTTGGAAAAGTTTAGGGGCTTACCTGGGATCTACGGACACCATCCACGGTCCGTGGATAGATCGACGGACCGTCGATGGGGTTCGTAGACCTCTGCACCAGACCATTTTCTGTAGAATTTTTTATAGCGTACCTGTACATGTAGCAACAATTAGGCTATTCTTTTTACATTTTCTGGACACTTTTTAGACACAGACCCTATGCTAATTCTAGCCAACACTAAAAAAACTAAAACACTTATCTAAATTAATACAGAGAATCAACTAAACACAGAGACTGCTAGATGGAAAACAAAAACCTATCTCTGGCTAGATTGAACATCTTGGGTTGCCTCCCAACCAGCACTTGATTTAACGTCCCGGCACGACGCAGGTCTCTTGATTACTCAGACTTCATTAAGATGATAGGCCTCCATAACCTCTTGCACACTTTCTGCGTTTCCCAAATAGATCTTGATCTTTTGCCCGTTAACCTTTTCAATTCTTTGATCATGATACTGTTTCATCTTCTCTTTGTACAAGGCTGAACTTTCGTAAGCTTTTAGGCGAAACTCATTAAGCATATTCAAGTCATTCATTCTTTGATTAGATGCGGCGCCCCAATCCAAATTTAACTTCTTCATTGCCCACATAGCCTTGTGCTCTAGCTCTACTGGTAAATGACAAGATTTTTCATATACAAGTTGGTAAGGAGACATACCTATGGGAGTCTTGTATGCAGTGCGATAGGCCAACAGAGCATCGTCAAGCTTCCTTAACCAATCCGTTATATTAGCACTCACAGTCTTCGCCAAAATCTATTTGATCTCTCTGTTGGACACTTCAACTTGCCCACTAGTCTGCGGATGGTAAGGAGTGGCTACATTGTGGCGGACACCATATTTCTCAAGTAGCGCTTTGAATAACTTATTACAAAAGTGGGAACCTCCATCGCTGATAATCGCCCTCGGTGTACCAAATTCGGAGAAGATATTCTTTTCCAAGAATGCGGTGACATTTTTACCTTCATTGTTGGGGAGCGCAACTGCTTCCACCCACTTCGATACATAATCAACCGCAACAAGAATATACTTCATCCCGTGTGAACTCACAAATGGACCCATAAAATCATTGCCCCATACATCAAACAACTTTATCACCTATATAGGATTCATAGGAAGCTCTTGCCTCTTCGAAATCCCTCCTTCTCTTTGGCAACGATCACAAGACTTGGCGAAATCATGAGCATCTTGGTGGATAGTAGGCCAGTAGTACCCACACTGTAAAATCTTATGTGCAGTTCGAATACCACTGTGGTGCCCACCAACAGGCAATGAATGACATGCTTCAAGTACACTCAACATCTCCATCTCGAGCACACAGCGACGAATAATTCCATCAGCACAACTACGATACAAGTAAGGCCCATCCCAAAAGAATTTCTTCACATAATGCATAAACTTTTTCCTTTGGTGAAAAGACAAATCCGGGGGCACTATATCGCTTGCTAAATAATTAGAAAAGTATGTGAACCAAGGAATCAGATCATAAGAAGCAGCCAATACATGTTCGTCTGGAAAAGCATCATTAATTTCATCCCCATCACCAAGCTTTAGCATAGCCTCTTCCTCCAATCTGAACTAGTGATCGGCAACTTGATTTTCGGTCCCCTTTCTATCCTTTACCATAAAATCAAACTCTTGCAGCAGCAATACCCATCTAATCAGCCTCGATTTTGCATCCTTCTTCGCCATCAAATACCTCAATGCAGAATGGTCAGTATGCACTATGACCTTAGTACCAAGCAGGTAGGATTGAAATTTTTCGAATGCGAAAACCACTGCAAGAAGTTCTTGTTCAGTCATAGTATAATTCTTCTGGGCCACATTTAGAGCTTTGCTAGCATAGTAAATAGGATGGAGAATTTTCTCTCGCCTCTGTCCCAATACTACACCAAGCGCCACTCCACTCACATCGCGCATTACCTCAAATGGTTGTCCCCAATTTGGTGAAATAATGATAGGTGCAGTAACCAACTTCTCCTTTAACTCTCCAAATGCTCTCAGACAAGCATCATCAAAATCAAACGTATACTCCTTTTCGAGTAGTTTGCACAATGGATGTGCAATTTTAGAGAAATCTTTGATGAACCTCCTATAGAAACCTGCATGCCCAAGAAATCTTCGAACACCTTTTACAGAGATAGGTGGTGGAAGGTTTTCAATTACCTCAACTTTCGCTTTGTCTACCTCAATGCTCTTCTCAGAAATTCGATGACCTAGAACTATCCCTTCCTTCACCATAAAGTGGCACTTCTCTCAATTCAGCACCAGATTGCAATCTTCACATCTTTGCAGTACCTCAGCCAAATGATTCAGACATCGATCAAAAGAGTCACCTACCATAGAGAAATCATCCATAAATACCTCAATAGTGTCCTCTACCATATCAGAGTATGTTGACATCATACAACGCTGGAAGGTTGCTGGAGAATTGCACAACCCAAAGGGCATCCGTTTGAAGGCAAAAGTCCCATAAGGGTAAGTGAATGTGGTCTTCTCTTAGTCCTCCGAAGCTATAGAAATCTGATTGTAACCCGAATAACCATCAAGAAAATAATACCAACCCTTACCAGCAAGTCTATCCAACATCTAATCTTTGAATGGCATAGGGAAATGGTCCTTTTCTGTCCAAGCGTTTAGCTTCCGGTAGTCCATGCAGACTCTCCATCCAGTCACGAGCCGCATCGGAACAAGCTCGTTTCTCTCATTAGGCACCACAGTAATCCCACCTTTCTTCGGCACACATTGAACAGGGCATACCCAACTACTATCTGCAATGGGATAGATAACTCCAGCATCCAACCACTTGATGATCTCCTTTTTAACTACTTCTTGCATAGGTGGATTTAATCTTCTTCGGTGTTCAATACTAGGTTTGTGATCTGGAATGAGTTGGATTTTGTGGGAACAAATACCAGGAGGAATCCCAATAATATTTGCAATAATCCACCCAATAGCTCACTTGAACCTCTTTAACACAGTCACCAAGCACTCTACTTGTCTCGCATTTAGATCTGCCGCAATGATGACCGGCAAAGTGTTATCTCTACCCAAGAATACATACCTCAAATGTGGTGGTAGATCCTTAAGCTCCAATTTCGGTGCTTCCACAATAGATGGTCTCGCTGGTGGAGAATCACGATTCTTCATGTCTAATTCATACTTCTTTTGTTTTGACCGATATTCACACCTATCTAGTGCAGCTACCAACTCATCGTACTCTTCAATACCATCACTATCGAAATTAATCATAACTGCTACTAGTGCCTCAACACCAAGTCGCTCTTCAATTTGCACTTCTGTTCCACTCTCAACTCTGTAAGTTATAGCAGACACCGTTTGGAGGTCACCACTCTTCTTCATTGACCTATAAATATTGAAAGTTGTTTCTCCATTGTTCAGTCTGAACTTCATCTGTCTCTTCTCCATATCAACTAATGCACGACCTGTGGCAAGGAATGGTCTCCCAAGGATGATGGGAACATCAAAATCAACCTCACAGTCAAGAATCACAAAATCCACTGGAAAGATGAACGATTCCACTTTTATTAACACATCATGGAGTACACCAATGGGCCTTTTCACGGTTCGATTGGCCATAAGTAGCTGCATCGTAGTAGGTTTTGAATCCCTTAGACCCAACTTCTTATAAATAGACAATGGCATGAGGTTGATGCTAGCACCAAGATCACACAATGCCTTAGCAAAGTGTAACAGTCCTATAGTACATGGGATCGTGAAAGCACTAGGGTCTTCCTTCTTCTGCACAAGGGATCTTGTAGCAATAGCGCTACAATGCTGCATTCTATCATCATCTTCAAAACTCACAGACCTTTTCTTTGTCACCATATCTTTCATAAACTTCGCATACCCAGGCATTTGCTCCAAAGACCTCTATCAAGGGAACATTGATAGAAAGATGCTTCAACATAGTAATAAACCTGGGATATTTACCACCTTCGATCTTCTTCACTAACCTCTGTTGTAAAGGTGGTGGAGGTCTAGGTATAGGGACCACTTTCTGCAATATCTCTGTTTCTTTCTCTGTCGCATTCTCAGACTCTTCCCTAACCTCTACCACATCATCTCTTTTCTAATCTCAACATCCACCACAGACGGCATAAGTGGATCTATGGTTTGCTTACCCCCTCGAGTGGTAACTGCCATACAATGACCATCATTCTTTGGATTCTGGATGGTGTTGCTAGGAAGAGTGCCAGGTTGACGTGGGTTCACTATAGTAGACAACTGAGTCATCAACCTTTGGACCAATACCAGACAAGTCATTTCTCATCTCCTTCACATTCTCATCAGTTGCATCAAACCTTCTTATCATCTTATGCATCATATCTTCAATACGTGCCATATTGCCTCCAGTTTCCGTTGTCCCAATTTTGAGGGGGAACATAGGGTCCAACCCAATCGTTTCTGTTGTCATAGTTGTTCCGGTTGTAATTGTTGTCACGATTGAAGTTCCCATCTCGGACATATTGACCCTCTCGGTTGTAGTTGCCATAGTTTCGACCTTGGTTTCCTTGACCTTGGAGCCAATTTTCCTTGTTGGATCCTTGGGCGTTTGATCGGAAACCCCCCGTCTGATCATTCACCGCATAAGCATACTCTTTATAGTAACACTCTTCAACATGTGGTGGCTCTCTAGTCAAGTAATTCATAGCATTTACCTTATCTGCACCTCCGCTCACATGCTTCAATACCAACCCCAACTCGGTCCTCATCTGAGCCATCTCCTCACAAATCTTCTCTGCAGACTGGTTGATCATAGCATGAATGGAAAATGTGTTTCTCCCAGTATCCGACCTCCTAGTGCTCCATGCTTTATTGTTGCGAGAAATTTTCTCAAATTTTTCTGCAATCTGCACATATGTGCACTCACCATATGATCCTCCAGCAATAGTATCAAGCACAGATTTTATTGTTGTCATCCTGACCTCGATAGAAATATTCCTTCAGCGACTCATCATCAATACGGTGATTCGGAATACCTCTTACAAATGCAGTGAATTTGTCCCAAGAGCTACTCACAGACTCTCCAGGTAATGCTACAAATTTATTGACCCTATCTTTGTGATTGAGCTTCTTGGACACTGGATAATATCTTGCTAAGAATACATGTGTCATTTGGTCCCATGTATATATTGAGTTATAAGGAAGATCAGTGAACCATACAGCAGCATCGCCTGTCAGTGATAAAGGGAACACTCGCAAACCGATGACATCCATATCCAAGTATGGTCGACCAACACGGCTCATGCAAACCGCCCTTAGCTTGGCTATGTGATCATGTGGATCTTCCGATGGCGAACCCGAGAATAAGCCCCTCGCTGTAAGCATCAGCATCAACCTATTGGTCACTACAAATGTGTGACCCGGAGGCAAAGGGGGTAGGATAAGAGGTCTATCTGAGTCAGCAATGTTTACGTTGCCCCTATAGTTGTCATGCAGTCGAGGGCTTGGTGGGTCATGATCCCTCACTGCATCTCCCAATTGATCTTCAGCTAGAACCTGGTTGTCTCCCCCAACCACCCTCGGGGGTTGCAACTCAACTTCTTCATCTAGGTTGCCTCCGATAGGATTAACTTGAACTCCTTGATTGTTCATTCTTCGCAAAATTCGGTTCAACTCTGGATCGTGAGGAGTAAGTGGTTCACCTTGGCTTCATGTGCTTGGCATACACTGAAGTCAGAACCTGAGAGAGACAAAAGCAAAAAGAAAAAGTAAAATTAGGAAATATTTGACCAAAGTTCAATAATGTAGTTAAAATTAATCTAAAGGCCAAATTTCCAGGCAGCGGCGCCAAAATTTGATACGCTCAAATTACAACTATCTAAAGAAGCATAAGCGATCATTATAAAGTAAGGAACCCAACTTGTAGGTTGGGGTCGATCCCACGAGGAAAATGGTTTAGACTTTACTTTAACCAACAATTATATTCAATTAGTCAAATTACTTCCAGAAACAAGTAATTAAAGGGGGTTTTGTGAAACAAATTGTAAGAATTCAATAAGTAATCAGTAATCAAAAGTCAATTTGGTTGTTATCAAGATGAGAAAAATAACTAGGGTATACGTGTTCCCCACAAGCTCATAACGCAGTAATCCTAGTAATAGCAATCATTTCCTAGTGTACTACATGCAAAGTGATAAGTTAGGTATCTCTAAATCCTTGGTCCGGCATCTAGAGAATTTCACACCGCACCTTGGTCCGGCTACGTGTGTATAATTTACTAACCCTTACCTTTACCTCATATTAGACATCATAATCGATGTTTGTCTTAGTTATTACTTCGCACCAATTGACACTAGCCTATTAGATAGTATCACACTAAATCTATGTTGATATTTTTTTTCTTATTGATTACCTCCTTGGTCCGGCAACTAACAACAAGGCGAGTTCTAACGTGTGCACTCGTTAAAAAGACTTTTAAACGAAAGAATTATCAATGCATGCAAAATACTAGTAAAGAATTGCTTATTTACTATTCATACTTTGTTAATCGATCATGGTTCCCACAACCCTAGTTGTGAAAGTTAGCTACTCATTATCCAAAAACACAATCAAAATTTATTAAAATAAATATGCTTGTGTTAATCATAGAAAGTTAAGAACAATAGCTAAACTATCTTTTATTAATCACGAATACAAATAAATAATAAAAGAGAAGAAAGAATAAACCACAATTCTCCGGCCTCCACGGCGGCTCTTCCAAAGTTCCTAAAGCTAGAAGAAAATTTATATTGTGTCTTGTATCTTGGTTCTCCCCAAATAATTATTTCCATCCTAAGGAAAGTTTGTTCAGGCACGCGTTTTCATTCCATGAGACTGACTCACGGATCGTCAATGGATCTACGGTACGTGAGTCCCTTCCGTCAGCCAGGACTTTGAAAATATTTTAGCGTCCAAAAATTAGCTTCTCTGAAGCAAACGACGGAACTACAATACGAATCGTAGATCGATCTACGGTCCGTCAATCCCTCTCCGTAGCTCCATACTTAGAATCTTCAAAAATCAGGTACTGGAACCCTCACAGTGTCAATCTACGGTTCAGCAGTACGGTCCGTAGATCAATCTATGGACCGTCAATGGTCACTGTTGTTCCAAAGCTGGTCAGATTTCCCTGATTTGCCTTCCATGACTTGCCTACTGATCTACGACCACCATCTACGGAGCGTCAATGGACCTACAGTCCGTAGATCACCTCCGTAGATGCCCTTTTCTACATTTCTTTCAGCTGTCTCTTTACTTCCACGCCTGAACATCTTTCCTGTAAAATATGATAAAAACACATAAAAACCAATACAAAAAGACCCTAGACACACACAATTTGTAAGTGAAATATAGTAGAAATACCACAAATGCACGGTATATCAGGTATCGCGATGATGTATCATGATATGAGGCAGTATTACTGGTGGTGCGGGATTAAGAGGGACATTACAACTTTTGTAGCTAGATGTTTGAACTGTTAGTAATCATGTGTTCTTCCGAATGTCACCCATGAAAGGCATGATGAGATTTGGGATGAGGGCCAAGCTTAGCCCAAGGTTCGTCAGTTCTTTTGATACGGGTAAGAGAGGTGGCTTATGAGATAGCCTTACCTTAAACTCTATCCAGTGTCCATCATGTGTTTCATAGGCGGTAAGTTCTTGATGAGTCCCACGTGCTTCAGTAGGAATCAGTTCATCATGATGAGACTTTAAGATTTGACGAGGAGCCTGTGCCCATTCTAGATAGGCAGTTTAGGTAGTTGTGGTCTAAGGATATCTTGTAATCGAATGTTTAGTGGAGGCACCATCCGGTCGAGTAGGCTACTTGGGAGATTGATCTTGATATGCAGATCTGGTATCCTCATAATTTTTAGCCTTCAAGTATTGCCTTTGTCTTACTTTCGCAGACGAAATTCCTTTTAGTGGTGTTTGTTGTAATGACCCTTGTGGTCATTTCTGTGTTTTCTATGTGCTTTTCCTATTTTTCCCCTTTTTGAAGCTTCCTTATATCTTGTGTGTGGTGTTGGGTTGGATGGCATGCTCCTTGAGGTGTTTGGTTGAGTTTTCTGCGAGTTTTAAGTTTTGGAAGCTTAATGCTTGAAAAAAATGACTTTGGTCAACATCTGGAAATTCTGACGCTGGATCAAAATTATGTTAGTTTATTCAGCTCCAGAACGGTCTTGTCAAGTGAGATGATTCGTTTGGGTTTTCGAACTTCCATTTAGAGTTGGTGCGAGCATTTTAGTTTAGCTAAAAGTTGAACTTGGGGCAGATTTCTTTGTAAACATGCTCAGAATCTAATTCTTTCAGTGCGGTTAGACCCGAAATCCTGAGTTTGGTAGAGAATGACATTTGTCTTGATTCCCAAGGGTGTCGGGGTGAACTTTTGGCTTTTTGTAGTTTTATGGTGTTTCTTTGTTAAGGTGTTGACTTTTATCAAGATTTTGACGAAATAACCTCAACTGGCTGTTTCATCGATTTCATTGAGTCCGGAATGTCGTTTCCAAGTGGTTTGCACTTTTGGTTTGTGTCATTTGGATTCTGAGTAATTTCTAAAGGCTTGTTCGAAGTTTTAACACTTAAGCCTTTTTGTGAAATTTCTGGTGTCTGGTGCGATGGCTTAAACGAACTGTTGATCGCTTAAGCGAAGTCCTCTTAAGAGACCCACCCTTGACTTTTGTGAAGGCCGCTAAAGCGACCAATTGGCCGCTTAAGCAAAGAACGCCTTGTAGGCGAGCTCCAATTTCGTGAACATTTGACCGCTAAAGCGAACTTTTTACTGTTTTGGTGAAGATCACTAGGTTAAAATCCCATTCTTCATCTTTTTCTTCCAAAAAGAACCCAGCTACTTTGGGAGCTCGACCTTGGGAAATTTAGAGTTGTTCTTGGTCAAATTCTACAATTCAAAGGTAAGTGTCTTCCTTTCCCTCTCTTCTACGCTTTTATGTTGTTAATTTCATTATTCAATTTTGTTTTCGACCTCAAATCCCCTAATTCCTAAACTTAAAAGTATTGTAATTTGTCCATTTGAGGTCCGGATTGAGTCCTGTTTGCACCCATCTTATGGGCAAGTGATCTTCTTTAAAAAGAGGACAGTATGACAATTTACTTTTCTTAATTTGGTTGCTTCGATTCGTGGCCGGATTTTTGGCCCCCACACACACACTCTTCTTTCTATATACATTATCCTTGTCTTCCGTTTTTATTACTTATGTTCTATATAATTTGTGTCTTCAATCTTGTGACTTGGGTTTTAGGCTTGTCCATTCGGTAGGCTGTAGTGGGATTCATCTTGACCCGACTTAGGGCCGTGACAATATTAGAGTCGTTTATTTTATTTTTTAATCCTCACCCTAGAATATCTAACACGACTGTTTAATGAAATAACTTAATGGTCAACGCGAAACATATATACAAGAGAAAAAAAGTTGATTTATTGAATTCTTCATTTAATTCTATCTATTTTTTCTATGTAGCATAGAACTCAAAAACTTGAAGCAAAACTAACTGCAAATGTCTTTTTTGTCTTCTTTTTTTGCAAGGTAATAAATACTACCTCTATCACAATTTAATGACCAACTTAAATTTTTATAGAGAATTTGACTATTCAAATTAAATACTACCTCGGTCACTTTTAATTTTCATGTTGCATTTTTCAAAAATCAATTTGATTAATATTCAAAGTTAAATTAGATTACATAAATTTGACATTTTAAACAAAAAATTAAGATATTCAAAAACTATACAAAAAGTAATATAAATTGAATTTTTTTTGCATTTCAATATGATAAAAAATATATATCATAAAATATTAGTGAAAGTTCTTATAAAGTGGACGGAGGGGGTAATAAATAGGATTAACTTTGTGAGACATATTTGAATTCATATGGTCAAAGTTAAACAATTAATGCATATATATACTTATTAAATTAGGTACTCCTGAATATAATTTCTCTTATTAACATTTTGAGAATTATTTAAAGAGAATATTATCTAGTAGTGTGAATGTGAAGAATAGTCAAACAAAATTAAAATCAATTACCTCAAAAAGATCATAAAACATAGATTTCAAGGGAACAACTCAGCATCCTTGTGTACACTTATAAAATACAAGATATTCTCTTTCACTTCTTTGTTTCAGGCTAATATATTAGCAGGTTTGCAATTCTTTTTTGGTGAGATGCCTACTTAGATTTGCAATTCCTTTTTGGTGTCTTTTTTTCATTTTTCCTAGGTTCTTTTTGTTTTATGGAGTATCTCTAATAAATATATGTGTGGCTCTTTTTGGTTTAGCATTGTTTGTTTCCACTTTTATGCTTTATTTGAATTTGTAGTAAAATTAATTTGTCCTATGTCCAGTCCTAGATTTTGATTATTTTATGTCTTATGGAGTTTTTTGTTCTACAATTTTGTATGAATATATTCTCGATCCAATTAAGTTTGATTTGTGAAAAGTATAACGGTGATCGAAAAAACAAAGAGACCTCCCCCCTCCTTTGTTTCATAATATTTGTCATATTATAATTTTATTAAAAGAAAAAATAAGTCAAAGTTTTTTTTCTTCTTTCAAATTTCTTGAATCGGTCAAAACTATTTTATTTACTTTTCAACTTTGAAATCATTAGTATGGAGGGAAGATTTCACATTGTTTGAGAATGAATTATCAATTTAATTAACTCATTAATAAATTTTCTTTTTGTATTTGACAGTATACACTCCTTAGGTTTGAATTACAAAAGAAAGAGAAAGATAATTCCAATAAGAATAAAAAATCTGAAGAACACAACAGAGGCAAATACGAAGAAGACCGAGAGGGTAAGTAATTAATTTTGCATGTTAATTATTATTTTAATTTTATTGTTATGAATAAGTCGTTATTTTTAGAATTAATTGGAGTATTAGTGGTCGAATTTAAAATTTCAAAGTATTATTAGTAACAATAATTTGGTAAGATAAATATTTAATTAATATTTACTAAGGGGAGTGTGAAATGCAAACTGGACAAATGAAGGAGAACAATGGGAGTAATTTAAAACTTTAGATCAAAGATGGAAAATATGCAAATTATCATGTGCAACAATGAATAAGGGAGAGCAAAATGAACAGTTCAAATACCATTGAACTTACCATTACGGTAATTTTCGTTTCTTCTATATATTTAATTGTTTCCCTCTATTACTTTGTTTTTAATTTATTGATCACCTCTAGTTAATTTTATATAATAAGATTAATGCAAGCTTGTTTATATGGTAAGATTTTATTTTACTTTTACATAAATTTTCGAATTCATTGATCATGGTCTTTTTATTGTAAAATAAATTTTCTTTTTTCAGTCATTGGACAAAAATCAACAGGAGAGTTGTAAAGAGGTGATAAAGAATGAGAGATATAAAGAATATAATGAAAGTATAAATGAAAAAGATCAAGATGGCTCTCAAGGGGAGGAACCATTTGAAACACAACAACACCAACAACAAGAAGACTTCAATGGTATCTACGAAATTTTACATTTAACAATTGACGTATATTAATTCTTTTGAATTACTTTGATTTGGAGATGGAGAAGAATCGTATAATTTTAGATCAATGGATTCAAATTTTTATTTATTGTCTATGTTTGTCATTTCCTCTCATTTTGTTTTGCATCACTATAAGGTGGGTTGGAGCATACTTGTAACACCCCGACTTTCCAAAACGTCTAAATTAACTCGTATCTTCGTGGAAAGACAAGGAGGGTGACTAATAAATTAAAAAATGATATGGTATGTCATATTTTAAGTGTTCAAGGGTTGTATCTCAAGTTTTGAAGTTAAGTAAGTGGCAAAATAAAAGTTGGCGAAAGTTATCGTAAGTTCCTTTTTAAAGATTTGTCTAAAGTTTGGGTCAAATGTATTGGATATTTTCTCCCAATAAATAAAGAGTTAGAAGGCTTATCACCCATTAAATCGAAGGCCTAAGAGTCTAGTTTGCAACGCACAAAACCCCGTATCAAACTGACATCAGAGCAAAAAGTTATGAGGGTTTTACTAGGGACTTCCGGGGCAGAATCCGGGTCGGGTCAAAAATATGGTATGTCGGCTTATTTAACGTTTTAAGACATGAAAACATTCCATTTCAGTTCCAAACCAGAGAGAGAATTCCTATGAGTTCCTGGCTTATTTAACGTTTTAAGCCATGAAAACATTTCATTTCAGTTCCAAATCAGAGAGAAAGCTTAAGAGAGGGTTCCTATGGAGTTCTAGCATGATGAAGGTTAGTTTTTGACGATTTCTACCATTAAACATTGCCCCCGTGCCTAGATATGTAATCCCAACATGTGGCAATCGTTTTTCCCGTCTATTAGCTGCGTCTGGAGCTGGTTTTTGAAGATATAAATTTGTAGTTATTGGTGTTTCTTCAAGGTTTACACTTGGTTAACTAAGGTAATCATTTCGGGACCCTTTTATGGTTGTTTTTATGAATTTCTACGGACGTTTCGACAAGTTGGGGAAATATGGCAAATCTGCCGATATAAGATTAATTATGAACTGTTTATAGGTGCGTACCAGTTGTGTATATATAGTATTTGCGAAGCTTAGGACATAAGGAACAATTTTCGTGAAGGAACTACGGTCTTTCGAGCGTTCATTCGAAAGGTATGTTAAGGCTATTCCCTACTTACAACATGTTCCTTAAAGCTTAGGAGCAATGTAATTGGGTTGTTATCCTTGTTACACTTGTAGCCATTATTATTGATTGTTGGCTTCTCGAGTTGATATAATCCTCTTTTATCGGGATTCTTATTCAGTTAGTATTGTCCCTGTGTTGGGCACGACTTAGAGGCTATTTGTATAGGTTGCTTATAACTAAATTGCTCGCTTTTAGCGATTGGATTGTTATAATTTCCCTTGGGGCTATTGTGGTTAGCTGCAGGAATGTGATTTATGCCTAGAAGGGCTATGTTCTGCCTACAGGGTAATATGGATGCCTAAAAGGGCTATGAGTTGCCTACGGGGTTATAATGATGCCTAGAAGGGCTATGAGTTGCCTACAGGGCTATATTGACGCTTAAGAAAGCTATGTGCTTCCTACAGGGCCATGTTGTTGCCTAAGAGGGCTATGAGTTGTCTATAAGTTATGTTGATGCCTAAGAGAGCTATGTGTTGCCTACGGGGTTATATTAATGCTTAAGAAGGCTATGTGACTGCCTACGAGGCTAGGGGACTACCGATAGGGGTATATAGGCTGATTGGCACCTTCCGGGCTTATGGAGGACTAAGTAGGTGGTATTGTGTGCGGTTTGTACCTGCCGAGCTTATGGGGGATTGGGTAGGTTGTTGTTTTATTATTTTTGATAAGTTTAGATTAAGGAGCAGGTCAATACACTTATCTTATCCTTGATTTATTTATCAGATTATTCCAGTATATCAGGATACCTACTTATAGTCTATTACCTTTCATACTCTGTACATTATTTTGTACTGACGCCTCATTGCCTTGGGGGTGCTGGATTCATGCATGCAGGCCCTGACAGACGACTGAGTAGACCTCCTCAGCAGCAGAATTGACTTTTATCCCGTTGGCTGGTCCTTTCCTTCGGAGCTGCCAGAGTTGGGAGGTTTGTTACCTTTTGTTGTATATATCTTTATGGGTAGGCTGGGGCCCTGTCCAGCTAAACTTAACTACTCTTAGAGGCTTGCAGACTAGTGTGTGGGTTGTATAGCTACTTTATGGTCATACTGGCCTATGTTGTTGGTTTGCTGAAGCTTGTGAGTTGTTTGATGTATTGTAATGATATATACCTGCTTTTAGTTTTTGTATAGATATCATGGTGGCCTCGATGGCCCAATCAGGACTTCTATGCTAGTTGGTTATTTATTTATATGATCTCCTGGGAGTAGGTGTTTCGTTTATAGATCAGTTGACAGGGGCCTTGCCGGTGGAGGGCTTAGTGTTAGGCCGAGATATACATGTTTATTTTCTTGATTGTATGTGGCTGCCATGTGCTAGTAGCAAATGGTTCAGCAAGGTCGGGTCGGGCCTGAGTTTTGGCATTAGCAACCAGTTGCGCCCCTCGAGTTTGGGGCGTGACAAACTTGGTATCAGAGTAACGTCATATCCTTGGGAGTGTGCAAGCCATGTCTAGTAAAGTCTTGTTTATAAATGTGTTGTGCACCACATCTGATAAGCAAGAAGCTACCGGGCATGTTAGAATGACTATCCTTCTTTTGCTCAATTCGTGTTATAGAGCGGTGTCTTAAGGGTTGAGGTTTCTGGCTTATAATTGACACTTGTATGCAGATAGAGATGACTGACACTAGACATACCACAACTAGCCAGGGGTTAGATATAACTGCAAGCGAGGGTATCAGCAAGGTACCACAGATGGAGGTAGCCTATTATGAGACCCAGGGGGAGACATCTTCTCAGCCCCCTATAGCTTCTCCACCGCCTCAGGAGCCTCCGAGGGCTACAGGAGTTCTGGCTCCACCAGTAATACCACCTCTAGTTCCTCCTATTCCATCTGATCAAGATTTCAAGAGTGCAGTATGTATGTTAGCACAGTTAGTAGGTACACAGTGCCAACCAGTTGCGCCAGACGTTGTCGGACCTTCTGAATGGCCCGGAAGTTCGATAGTTCGTGAATTTCTTGCCTTGAATCCTCCACAGTTTACAGGGACAAATCGCAGAGAAGACTCTCAACACTTTATTGATCAGCTTCATAGGATCTTTAGAGTCATGCATGCCTCAGCAACTGAGTCAGTTGAGTTAGCAGCGTTTCGATTGCGCGATGTTGCATTATTGTGGTACGAGAGTTAGGAGAGATCTAGGGGAAAAGATGCATCCCAACCCACTTGGGATAGCTTTACAGAAGCTTTCATAGATCACTATTTGCCTCGAGAGATTGGGGATGGCCGAGTGGACCAGTTTCTGAACCTTCGATAGGACAGCATGAGTGTCCGAGAGTACGGGCTGAGATTTGATTCATTGGCTAGATATGCAACAGCATTTGTTGATATGATGCATGATAGGGTGATTAGATTTGTGGGAGAGCTCAACTTACATTATATTTATGCTTGTTCTACCATTGCACTAGGTGATAATATGGATATCTCGCGAATTTAGGCATTTGCACAAGGTATAGAGGATCACTGACATTCACAGTATATGAGTGAGAGGGTCAAGAGAGAAAAACAAAAGAGGGCTAGGCCCGCTGGTTCACAGGGAGATTTTCTGGGTGGTCCCAGACCCCGATATTCTATTAGGCCACCTAGACCTCCACCACAGCAGTTCTAGGGTAGTAGATTTGATCGTCAGGAACAGTCAAGCCCAGGTGAGGGTTCACGAGCATCAGGCTCGCAGCAGCAGAGGGGTTCAGGCCAGGCTAGGACAACCCCACCGCGTTGCGCTACTTACGGTAGGATGCATTTCGGGAGGTGTAGATAGGGTTCCATAGGTTATTATTCTTGTGGACAAGAGGGGCATGAGTGGAGAAAATGCCCTACCATACGTCAGGGTGGAATAGGTCAGTCGACCAGGTCAGTAGTAGGTTCTTCTTCATCAGCACAGTCTACAGGGCATCGACCCCAGACTTCAGCACGTAGAGGTAGAGGCAAAGGCAGAGAGGGAGCATCTAGTTCTGGTAGTGGACAGAACCGTACGTATTCATTAACTGGCCGACAGGACTCAGAGTCATCACCAGATGTTGTGACAGGTACATTGATTGTTTGCTCCCATTGTGTTTATTCTTTGATAGATCCTGGATCTACTTTGTCTTATGTTACTCCATTTATTGCGGGGAAGTTATGTATAGTAGCAGAGTCATTAGATCGACCATTTATTGTATCTACACCAGTTAGTGAGTCTATTATTGCCAGGAGAGTCTATCGAGGTTGCATGGTAGAAATTATCGACAGTCAGACCTCTATAGATCTCGTAGAGTTAGATATGGTCGATTTTGACGTTGAGTCTATCGAGGTTGCACGGTAGAAACTATCGACCGTCAGACCTCTGTAGATCTCGTAAAGTTAGAGATGGTCGATTTTGACGTTATTATGGGTATAGACTAGTTAGCGTCTTGTTATGCTAATGTTGAGTGCCAGACAAATATTGTTAGATTCCACTTTCCAGGAGAGGCAGTTCGGGAAAGGAAAGGTGATACAGCAACACCGAAAGGTAAGTTTATTTCCTATATTAAGGTGAAGAGGATGATTACCAAGGGTTGTATTTATCATTTTGTTCACATTCATGATATAGATGTAGAACCACCAACTCTTCAGTCTATTCTGGTAGTTAATGAGTTTCTAGATGTATTTCCAGACG
>NW_006238927.1:1618536-1659648 GCF_000226075.1 Solanum tuberosum | reverse complement strand
CTGAAAGACTTGTTGGATAAAGGCTTTATTAGGCCTAGTGCTTCACCATGGGGTGCACCAGTGCTGTTCGTAAGAAACAAAGATGGCTCACTAAGAATATGTATCGATTACCGACAGTTGAGTAAGGCAACTATAAAGAATAAGTATCCCCTTCCGAGGATAGATGACTTGTTTGATCAGTTACAAGGTGCTAAGTGTTTCTCAAAGATTGATTTAAGATCAGGGTACCACCAGATACGAGTTCGGGAGAAAGACATTCCAAAGACAGCTTTTAGAACCAGATATGGACACTTTGAGTTCTTGGTAATGTCTTTTGGATTAACTAATGCCCCAGCAGTGTTCATGGACCTGATGAGTAGTATATTCAGGGCGTATCTAGACTTGTTTGTGATTGTATTTATTGACAATATTTTGGTGTATTCACGTTCAAAAGATGAGCATGAAAATCATCTGCGAGCAGTCCTTCAGGTTCTTTGAGACCGAGAACTTTATGAAAAGTCTTCTAAGTGTGAGTTGGTTAGACTCTGTAGCTTTCTTAGGCCATATTGTATTAGATGCAGGCATTGCGATTGATACACAAAAGATTGAGGCCGTAAAACTTGGCCCAGACCCATGACTCCGACTGAGGTTCGTAGTTTCTTAGGGTTAGCTGGGGTACTACAGAAGGTTTATAGAGGGGTTTTCTTCAATTTCATCCCCATTAACAAAGCTGACTCAAAGAGCAGTTAAGTTCCAGTGGACTGGGGCTTGCGAGAATAGTTTCCAGGAGCTGAAGGACAAGTTGACATCAGCACCAGTTCTTGCATTGTCAGATGGTATAAAAGGCTATGCGGTGTTTTGTGATGCTTCTGGTTTTAGGTTGGGATGTGTTCTAATGCAACATGGTAAGGTTATCGCATATGCTTCAAGGAAGTTTTGAAAGCATGAGAAGAACTATCCGACCCACGATTTAGAGTTGGCTGCAGTTGTGCATGCGCTAAAGATCTGGAGACACTATTTGTATGGCGTTCCTGTTGACATCTTCACTGATCATTAAAGCCTTCAATATATCTTTAGACAAAAGGAGTTAAATCTACGACAACGTCGATGGCTTGAATTACAGAAAGATTACGACGTGGACATTTTATATCACCCAAGAAAGGCGTATGTGGTAGCTGATGCCCTCAGTCGAGGGTCTATGGGTAGTTTATCATATTTAGGTGTTGATAAGTGTGGGCTAGCGCGAGAGCTTCATCGGTTATCTAGCTTGGGAGTCAGATTGTTAGAGGCAAAAGATAGTGGTGTAACAATTCAGGACACAGCCGTATCATCTCTACTTGTAAAAGTAAAATCACGGCTACAAGAGGATCCTAGCTTAGATAAGCTCAGAGCCAAGGCTCAAAATCAATAGACTTTAGCATTTGATATAGCAGGAGATGGAGTTCTTAGATATAGTGGTCGATTGTGTGTTCCAAATGTTGCAGGGCTTACGCATCGGATTATGGAAGAGGCACATCATTCCCGTTATTCTATTCACCCTGGTTCGATGAAGATGTACCATGATATTAAGGAGAACTATTGGTGGCACGGGATGAAGAAGGACGTTGCTGAATTGTGGCACAGTGTCCTAACTACCTACAGGTGAAGGTTGAGCACCAAAAGCCCGCTGGGCTAATTCAGGAGATAGCCATTCCTTTGTGGAAGTGGGAAGCAATTATTATGAATTTTATTATAGGGTTACCTCGATTGCGTCGCAAGTTTGACTCTATTTGGGTAATTGTTGATAGACTAACAAAATCAGCCCACTTCTTACCAGTCATGACTACTTTTACGGCCGAAGACTATGCAGGGCCCTATATTAGGGAGATTGTTAGGCTACACAGCGTCCCAGTATCTATTATCTCTATAGAGGAGCACAATTCACCGCCAACTTCTGGAAGTCCTTCTAGAAAGGACTGGGGACACAGGTTAATCTTAGTACAACCTTTCACCCTCAGATAGATGGCCAGGCTAAGCGCACAAATTTGACACTCGAGGATATGCTACGGGCGTGTACGCTAGACTTCAAGGGGAGTTGGGATGACCACTTACCTCTTATAGAGTTCACATACAATAATAACTATCATTCCAGCATCGGGATGGCACCTTATAAGGCTTTGTATGGGCAAAAATGTAGATCCCCCATTGGATGGTTCGAGGTATGAGAATCAGGGTTGATTGGACCCGACTTAGTACATTAGACAGTAGAGCAGGTCAAGCTCATACGGGAGAGGTTACTAACATCTCAAAGCCGACAGAAGTCATACTCAGATGTGCGACGAAAGGACTAAGAGTTTTGCATTGATGACTGGGTATTCTTAAAAGTCTCACCTATGAAGGGGGTTATGAGATTTGGCAAAAAAGGCAAGCTTAGTCCAAGATTCATTGGGCCATACCAGATCCTTCGGAGGGTAAGACGAGTGGCTTATAAGTTTGAATTGCCTTCGGGGCTAGAATATTTTCATCCATTTTTCCATGTATCTATGCTACAGAAGTGCGTAGGAGACCCTTCTCGGGTTGTCCCAATTGAGGATGTTCAGATCACAGCGGGGTTGTCCTACGAGGAAATTCCAGTTGTCATATTAGATCGGCAGGTCTGTAAATTGAGGACCAAAGAGGTGGCTTTGGTTAAAGTATTGTGGAGAAACAAGAATAGAGAAAAGGTGACCTGGGAAGATGAGGATGGCATGAGGTCCAAATATCCTCACTTGTTTCATATCCAAGGGTGATGGCATATCAGTTTATATTGGTGCAGTGAGGTAAGATACCTATCTGATTTTTTTATAATGTTGCTTATTATTATTGTTGTTGTCGTTGTATATTTGCTCGCACTGTTATTGCGGAGCTATAGTGCTTAGCAATTTAAGTTGTCATGTGAGACGCCTATGTTATACTTTTTAAATCTTACGTTCCTGGATAGTGACAAACTTAACCGCGTGACCTAGATTTTTTTTCATTCGAGGACGAATGTTTCTAAGGGGGGAAGGATGTAACACCTCGACTTTCCAAAACGTCTAAATTAACTCGTATCTTCGTGGACAGACAAGGAGGGTGAGTAATAAATTAAAAATGATGTGGTACGTCATATTTTAAGTTTTAAAGGGTTGTATCTCAAGTTTTGAAGTTAAGTAAGTGGCAAAATAAAAGTTGGCGAAAGTTATCGTAGGTTCCTTTTTAAAGATTTGTCTAAAATTTGGGTAAAAAGTCTTCAATGTTTTCTCCCAATATACAAAGAGTTAGAAGGCCTATCACCCATTAAATCGAAGGCCTACGAGTCTAGTTTGCAATGCACAAAACCCCGTATCAAACCGACATTAGAGCAAAAAGTTCTGAGGGTTTTACTAGGGACTGTCGGGGCAGAATCCGGGTCGGGTCAAAAATATGGTATGTCGGCTTATTTAACGTTTCAAGCCATGAAAATATTCCATTTCAGTTCCAAACCAGAGAGAGATTTCCTATGGAGTTCTAGCATGATAAATATTAGTTTTTGACGATTTCTACCATTAAACATTGTCCCCATGCCTAGAAACATAATCCCTACACCTTGCAATTGTTTTTCACTTCTATTAGCTGCGTTTGGAGCTATTTTTCGAAGATAAAAATTTGTAGTTATTGGTGTTTCTTCAAGGTTTCCACTTGGTTAACTAAGGTAATCATTTCAGGACCCTTTTATGGTTGTTTTTATGAATTTCTACGGACGTTTCGACAAGTTGGGGAAATATGGTAATTCTGCCGATTTAAGATTAATTATAAACTGTTTATAGGTGCATATCATCTATGTATATATAGTGTTTGCAAAGCTTAGGACATAAGGAACAATTTTTGTGAACGAACTACGGTCTTTCGAGCGTTCATTGGAAAGGTATGTTAAGGAAATTCCCTACTTACAACATGTTTCCTTAAAACTTAGAAGCAATGTAATTGGGTTGTTATCCCTGTTACACTTGAAACCATTATTGTTGATGGTTGGCTGCTCGAGTTGATATAATCCTCCCTTATCGGGATTCTTATTCAATTAGTAGCCTCCCTGTGTTTGGGCACGACTTAGAGGCTATTTGTATAGGTTGCTTATAACTAAATTGCTCTCTTTTAGCAATTGGATTGTTATTGTTGCCCTTGGTGCTATTGTGGTTAGCTGCAGGAATGTGATTTATGCCTAGAAGGGCTATGTTCTACCTACAGGGTTATATGGATGCCTAAAAGGGCTATAAGTTGCCTACGTGGCTATATTGATTCCTAGAAGGGCTATGAGTTGCCTACAGGGCTATATTGATGCCTAAGAAGGCTATGTGCTTCCTACAGGGCTATGTTGTTGCCTCAGAGGGCTATGAGTTGTCTATAAGTTATGTTGATGCCTAAGAGAGCTATGTGCTGCCTACGGGGCTATATTAATGCTTAAGAAGGCTATGTGACTGCCTACGGGGCTCACGGACTACTGATAGGGGTATATAGGCACATTGGCACCTTCCAAGCTTATGGGGGCCTAAGAGGGTGGTTTTTTGTGTTGTTTGTACCTGCCGAGCTTATGGGGGATTGGGTAGGTTGTTGTTTTATTATTTTTGATAAGTTTAGATTTAGGAGCAGGTTAGTACACTTATCTTATCCTTGATTTATTTATCAGATTATTCCAGTATATCAGGATACCTACTCATAGTCTATTGCCTTTCGTACTCTGTACATTATTTTGTACTGACGCCCCATTTCCATGGGGGCGCTGCATTCATGTATGCAGGTCCTGACAGACGACCGAGTAGACGTCCTCAGCAGCAGGATTGACTTTTATCCCGTTGGCTAGCCCTTTCCTTCGGAGTTGCCAGAGTTGGCAGGTTTGTTACCTTTTTTTTTATATATCTTTATGGGTAGGCTAAGGCCCTGTCCCACTAATCTTTACTACTCTTAGAGGCTTGCAGACTAGTGTGTGGGGTGTATAGCTACGTTATGGCCATACTGGCCTATGTTGCTGGTATGCTGAAGCTTGTGAGTTGTTTGACGTATCGTAATGATATATACCTGCTTTTAGTTTTGGTATAGATATCATGGTGGCCTCGATGGCCCAATCAAGAATTCAATGCTAGTTGGCTATTTATTTATATGATCTCCTGGGAGTAGCTGTTTCTTTTAAAGATCAGTTGACAGGGGCCTTGTCGGCCGAGGGCTTAGTTTTAAGCCGAGATATACATGTTTGTTTTCTTGATTGTGTGAGGCTTTCATGCGCTAGTAGAAAATGGTTCAGCAAGGTCGGGTCGGGCTTGAGCTTTGGCATTAGCAACCAGTTGCACCCATCGAGCTTGGGGCGTGACAAACTTGGTATCAGAGTAACGTCGTATCCTTAGGAGTCTGCAAGCCATGTCTACTAAGTCTTGTTTATAAATGTGTTGTGCACCACATCTGATAAGCAAGAAGCTACCGAGCATGTTAGAATGACTATCCTTCTTTTGCTAACCTTGTGCTATAGAGCGGTGTCTTAAGGGTTGAGGTTTCTGGCTTATAACTGACACTTGTATGCAGATAGAGATGACTGACACTAGACAGACCACAACTAGCCAGGGGCTAGATACAACTGCAAGCGAGGGTATCGGCAAGGTACCACAGTTGGAGGTAGCCTATTGTGAGATCCAGGGGAGAGGCATCTTCTCATCCCCCTATAGCTTCTCCACCGCCTCAGGAGCCTCCGATGGCTATCGGACTTTCGGCTCCCCCAGCAATACCACCTCTAGTTCCTCATATTCCATCTGATCAGGATTTCAAGAGTGTAGTATGTATGTTAGCACAGTTAGTAGCTGCACAGTGCCAACCAGTTGCGCCAGATGTTGTCGGACCTTCTGAAGGGCCCGGAAGTTCGATAGTTCATGAATTTCTTGCCTTGAATCCTCCACAGTTTACAGGGACAGATCGCTTAGAATACCCTCAACACTTTATTGATCAGCTTCATAGGATCTTTAGAGTCATGCATGCCTCAGCAACTGAGTCAGTTCAGTTAACAGCTTTTCGATTGCGCGATGTTGCAGTATTGTGGTACGAGAGTTGGGAGAGATCTAGTGGAAAAGATGCATCCCTACCCACTTGGGATAGCTTTACAGAAGCTTTCATAGATCACTATTTGCCTCGAGAGATTAGGGATGGCCTGATGGACCAGTTTCTGAATCTCCGATAGGGCAGCATGAATGTACGAGAGTACGGGCTGAGATGATTCATTGGCTAGATATGCACCAGCATTTGTTGATACGATGCGTGATAGGTTGCGTAGATTTGTGGAAGGGTTCGACTTACACTATATCAATGCTTGTTCTACCGCTGCACTAAATGATAATATGGATATCTTGCAAATTTGGGCATTTGCACAATGTATAGAGGATCGCTGACATTTACAGTATATGAGTGAGAGGGTCGAGAGAGAATGGTCAGTCGACCAGGTCAGCAGTAGGTTCCTCCTCATCAGCATAGTCTACAGGGCATCGTCCGCAGACTTCAGCATGTAGAGGTAGAGGCGGAGGCAGAGAGGGAGCATCTACTTCTGGTAGTGGACAGAACTGTACGTATTCATTAACTATCCAATAGGACTCAGAGTCATCACCAGATGTTGTGACATGTACATTGATTATTTGCTCCCATTGTGTTTATTTTTGATAGATCCTGGATCTACTTTATCATATAACCTCCATTTATAGCGGGAAATTTATGTATAGTAGCAGAGTCATTAGATCGACCCTTTATCGTATCTACACCAGTTGGTAAGTCTATTGTTGCCAGGGGAGTCTTTCGAGGTTGCACGGTAGAAATTATCGATCGTCAGAACTCTATAGATCTCGTAGAGTTAGAGATGGTCAATTTTGACGTTATTATGGGTATGGTCTGGTTAGCATCTTGTTATGCTAATGTTGAGTGCGGGACAAAGATTGTTAGATTCCACTTTCCAAGAGAGGCAGTTCGGGAATGGAAAGGTGATACAGCAACGTCGAAAGGTATGTACAGTTTATAGATGTATTTCTAGACGAGGTCCCTAGTATCTCTCCAGAACAGGAAATTGATTTTTCTATCGATATGCTACCAAGTACACAACCCATATATATCCCTCCTTATAGAATGGATCCTGCTGAGCTAAAGGAGTTAAAGGATAAACTAAAAGACTTGCTGGATAAAGGTTTTATTAGAGCTAGTGCTTTACCATGGTGTGCACCAGTGTTGTCCGTAAGGAAGAAAGATGGCTCACTAAGATTGTGTATCGATTATTGACAGCTGAATAAGGCAACTATAAAGAATAAATATCCCCTTCCGATGATAGATGACCTGTTTGATCAGTTACGAGGTGCTAAGTGTTTCTCAAAGATTGATTTAAGATCAGGGTACCACCAGATACGAGTTCGGGAGAAAGACGCTCCAAAGACAGCTTTTAGAACTAGATATGGACACTTTGAGATCTTGGTAATGTCTTTTGGATTAACTAATGCCACAGCACTGTTCATGGACTTGATGAATAGTATATTCAGGGTGTATCTAGACTTGTTTATGATTGTATTTATTGATGATATTTTGGTGTATTCACGTTCAAAAGATGAGCATGAAAATCATCTGCGAGCAGTCCTTCAGGTTCTTCAAGACCGAGAACTTTATGCAAAGTTTTCTAAGTGTGAGTTCTGGTTAGACTCTGTAGCTTTCTTAGGCCATATTGTATCGGATGCACGCATTGCGGTTGATACACAAAAGATTGAGGCTGTAAAGACTTGGCCCTGGCCCATGACTCCGACTGAAGCTCGTAGTTTCTTAGGGTTTGTTGTGTACTACAGAAGGTTTATAGAAGGGTTTTCTTCAATTTCATCCCCATTAACGAAGCTGACTCAAAAATCAGCTAAGTTCCAGTGGACTGAGGCTTGCGAGAATAGTTTCCAGGAGCTGAAGGACAGGTTGACATCAGCACCAGTTCTTGTATTGTCAGATGGTATAGAAAACTATGTCGTGTATTGTGATGCTTCTGGTGTTGGGTTGGGATGTGTTCTAATGTAACATCGTAAGGTTATCGCATATGCTTCAAGGCAGTTGAGAAAGCATGAGAAAAACTATATAACCCACGATTTAGAGTTGGTTGTAGTTGTGCATGCGCTAAAGATCTGGAGACACTATTTGTATGGCGTTCTTGTTGACATCTTCACAGATCATAAAAGCCTTCAATATATCTTTAGACAAAAGGATTTAAATCTGTGACAACGTCGATAGATTGAATTACTGAAAGATTACGACGTGGACATTTTATATCGTCCAGGAAAGGCGAATGTGGTAGGTGATGCCCTCAGTCGAAGGTCTATGGGTAGTTTATCATATTTAGGTGTTGATAAGTGTGGGCTAGCGCGAGAGCTTCATCAGTTAGCTAGCTTGGGAGTCAGATTCAGAAAATAGTGGGGTAACAATTCAGGACACAACCGTATCATCTCTAGTTGTAGAAGTAAAATCACAGCAACAAGAGCATCCTAGCTTAGAGCAGCTCAGAGCCAAGGCTCAAAATCAATAGACTTTAGCATTTGATATAGTAGGAGAAGGAGTCCTTAGATATAGTGGTCGATTGTGTGTTCCAAATGTTGCAGGGCTTCCGCATCAGATCATGCAAGAGGCACAATCATTCCCGTTATTCTATTCACCCTAGTTCGACGAAGATGTACCATGATATTAAGGAGATCTATTGGTGGCACGGGATGAAGAAGGACATTGCTGAGTTTGTGGCACAGTGTCCTAACTACCAATAGCTGAAAGTTGGGCACCAATAGCCCGATGGGCTAATTCAGGAGATAGCCATTCCTTTGTGGAAGTGGGAAGCAATTAATACGGATTTAATTATAGGGTTACCTCGATTGCGTTGCAAGTTTGATTCTATTTGGGCAATTGTTGATAGACTGACAAAATCAACCAACTTCTTACCAGTCAGGACTACTTTTACGGCCGAAGACTATCCAGGGCCCTATATTAGGGAGATTGTTAGGCTACATGGTGTCCCAGTATCTACTATCTCTATAGAGGAGCACAATTCACCGCCAACTTCTGGAAGTCCTTCTAGAAAGGACTAGGGACACAGGTTAATCTTAGTACAACCTTTCACCCTCAGATAGATGGTCAGGCTGAGAGCACAATTTTGACACTCGAGGATGTGCTACGGACGTGTACGCTAGACTTCAAGGGGAGTTGGGATGACCACTTACCTCTTATTGAGTTCGCATACAATAATAGTTATCATTCCAGCATCGGGATGGCACCTTATGAGGCTTTGTATAGGCGAAAATGTAGATCCCTCATTGGATAGTTCGAGGTAGGTGAGTTAGGGTTGATTGGACCCGACTTAGTACAGCAGACAGTAGAGCAGGTCAAGCTCATACGGGAGAGATTGCTAACAGCTCAAAGCTGACAAAAGTCATACTCAGATGTGCGACGAAAGGACTTAGAGTTTTGCGTCGATGACTAGGTATTCTTAGAAGTCTCTCCTATGAAGGGGGTTATGAGATTTGGCAAAAAAGGCAAGCTTAGTCCAAGATTCATTAGGCCATACCGGATCCTTCGGAGGGTAGGATGAGTGGCTTATGAGTTAGAATTGCCTTCGTGGCTAGATTCTGTTCATCCAATTTTCCATGTATCTATGCTACGAAAGTGCGTAGGAGACCCTTCTCGGGTTGTCCCAGTTGAATATGTTCATATCACAGAGAGTTGTCCTATAAGGAAACTCCAGTTGCCATATTAGATTGGCAGGTTCGTAAATTGAGGACCAAAGAGGTGGCTTCGGTTAAAGTATTGTGGAGAAACAATAATAGAGAAGAGGTGACCTAGGAAGATGAGGATTGCATGAGGTCCAAATATCCTAACTTGTTTCATATCCAAAGGTGATGGCATATCAGTTTGTATTGGTGCAGTGAGATAAGATACCAATCTGATTTTTTTTATATTATTGCTTATTATTATTGTTGTTGTCGTTGTATATTTGCTCGCACTATTATTGCGGAGCTATAGTGCTTCGCAATTTAAGTCGTCATGTGAGATGCCTAGGTTATACTTTTTGCATCTTAGGTTCCTGGATAGTGACAAACTTAATCGTGTGACTTAGATTTTTTTTCATTCGAGGACGAATGTTTCTAAGGGGGACGGATGTAACACCTCGACTTTCCAAAACGTCTAAATTAACTCGTATATTCGTGGAAAGACAAGGGGGTGAGTAATGAATTAAAATGATGTGGTATGTCATATTTTAAGTGTTCAAGGGTTGTATCTCAAGTTTTGAAGTTAAGTAAGTGGCAAAATAAAAGTTGGCAAAAGTTATCGTAAGTTCCTTTTTAAAGATTTGTTTAAAATTTGGGTCAAATGTCTTGAATGATTTCTTCCAATATAAAAAGAGTTAGAAGGCCTATCACCCATTAAATCGAAGGTCTACGAGTCTAGTTTGCAACGCATAAAACCCTGTATCAAACTGACATCAGAGCAAAACGTTATGAGGGTTTTACTAGGGACTGTCGGGTCGGGTCAAAAATATGGTATGTCGGCTTATTTAACATTTCAAGCCATGAAAACATTCCATTTCAGTTCCAAACCAGAGAGAGTTCCTATGGAGTTCTAGCATGATGAATATTAGTTTTTGACGATTTCTACCATTAAACATTGTCCCCGTGCCTAGAAACATAATCCCTACACGTTGCAATCATTTTTCACTTCTATTAGCTGCGTTTGGAGCTAGTTTTTGAAGATATAAATCTGTAGTTATTGGTGTTTCTTCAAGGTTTACACTTGGTTAACTAGGGTAATCATTTTGAGACCCTTTTATGGCTATTTTTATGAATTTCTACGGACGTTTCGATAAGTTGGGGCAGTATGGCAAATCTGCCGATTTAAGATTAATTATGAACTGTTTATAGGTGCGTACCAGCTATGTATATATAGTATTTGCGAAGCTTAGGACATAAGGAATATTTTTTGTGAAGGAACTATGGTTTTTCGTGCAGCAGCCTTCTAGAGCAGTGGTCCTCACGAGAAATGGTAATAATAGTATAGGACGTCCACAAGGTGAGCGAGGAGGTAAGCAGTGAGGTTGTGAAGGTAGAGGAAATGGTAATGGTAACGGAGGTAGGGGTAATGCGCAACCAGGCAGGGAGGTGCCTCGTCATGATGATAGGGCTCAATGTTATGCTTTTTCGGGCAAGAATGAGGTAGAGGCGTCTGACGCGGTGGTCACAGGTACTATTCTTGTCTGTGACAGGATGGCTAATGTGTTGTTTGATCCGGGTTCTACTTATTCATATGTATCATTGAGATTTGCCTCAGATTTTGATATGATTTGTGATATTCTTGATGCCCCTATTCGTGTTTCTACCCTAGTTGGAGAGTCAGTCATAGTTACCCATGTCTATCATGCTTGTCCTATTTTGTTTATGGGATTTCAGACTTGGGATGATTTAGTGATTTTGGATATGATTGACTTTGACATAATCTTAGGCATGACTTGGTTGTCCCCCCCATTATGTTGTGCTTAATTGTAATACTATGTATGTAACTCTAGAAATTCTGGGAAGGGAAAATTAGAGGGGAAAGGGGTGTACAAGCCTAAGCAAGCTAAGATTATATCCTCCATTCGGGCTAGTAAATTGGTAGAGTAGGGTTGTTTGGCTTATTTGTCTCACATTAGGGATGTTGAGATTGAGGCTCCATCCACTGAGTCTATTCCTGTGTTGTCTGAAATTAGTGAAGTATTTCCTAATGATTTGCCTGGTGTGCCTCCGGATAGAGATATAGATTTTTGCATTGATTTAGAGCTAGGTACGTGCCCCATTTCCATCCCTCCATATCACATGGCTCCGGCAGAATTAACAGAGCTTAAGGCTCAAATCCAAGAGCTTCTTGATAAGGGATTTATTCATCCAAGTGTTTCTCCATCGGGTGCTCCAGTTTTGTTTGTTAAGAAGAAGAAAGGTAGTATGAGAATGTGTATATATTATCGACAATTGAATAGGGTCACTATTCGAAACAAGTACCCTTTGCCTCGAATAGATGATCTATTTGACCAATTGCAAGGGGCAGCGGTTTTCTCTAAGATTGATCTAAGATCGGGTTACCACCAATTAAAATTAGGCCGTAAAATGTGCCTAAGACGGCGTTTAGAACTCGTTATGGGCACTATGAGTTTTTGATTATGTCTTTTAGTTTGACCAATGCGCCTGCAGTGTTCATGAGTTTGATTAATGGGGTGTTCAAGCCATTTCTTGATTTTTCGTCATAGTCTTTATTGATGATATTTTGGTTTATTCAAAAAGTGAGGAAGAGCATGCCGACCATCTTCGTATTGTTTTGGGTATTCTTGGGAAGAAAGGTTGTATGCTACATTTTCGTAGTGTGAATTTTGGTTGAAATCGGTTGCATTATTTAGGCATGTAGTTTCAAAAAAAGGGGTAATGGTAGATCCTTAAAAAATTGAGGCGGTTAAGAATTAGGATCAGCCTAGCTCTGTGACGTAAGTTAGGAGTTTTGTGGGACTCGCTAGCTATTATCGTTGATTTGTGAAGAACTTTGCTTCTATTGCCACACACTTGACCAATTTGACCAAAAAGGAGATTCCATTTGAATGGACTGAAAAATATGAAGAGAGTTTTCAAAAGCTCAAGACTCTCTTTACCACCGCGCCTATTCTAACATTACCGGTTAAAGGTAAAGATTTTATTGTTTAGTGTGACGCTTCACATTCTGGTTTGGGTGCTGTGTTGATGCAGGATAAGAATGTTATAGCTTATGTCTCGCGTCAATTGAAGGTGCATGAGAGGAATTATCCAACACATGATTTAGAGTTGGAAGTGGTAGTGTTTGCTCTTAAGATATGGCGGCATTACCTCTATGGTGTGAAGTGTGAAGTGTTTACGGATCATCATAGTTTGCAGTATGTGTTCACTCAAAAGAATCTGAATTTGAGACAACGAAGATGGATAGAGCTACTTAAGGATCATGATGTGACCATTCAATATCATCCGGGCAAGGCTAATATGGTGGCAGACACTTTGAGTCGAACAACAGTGAGTATGGGTAGTTTAGCTTGCTTGAGTACATCCAAGAGACCTTTGGCTAAGGAAATTCAAACCTTAGAGTCTAAGTTCATGCAGTTGGGCATCTTAGAAAGAGGTGGAGTTCTAGCTAGTATTGAGGTTGTGGTACCCAATTCACATCATAGTTTTGGAGGAAATTACATAATGAATTTGGCACACAACTCACTTTTAGTACAACCTTTCATCCACAGACGGATGAACAATCGGAGAGGACTATTCAAGTATTGGAAGACATGTTGAGGGCATGTGTGATCGATTTTGGAGGACATTACCTTTGTGTGAATTTTCTTATAATAATATTTACCACTCCAGCATTGATATGGCACCATTTAAGGCATTATATGGGAGGGGATGTAGATCACCCATAGGATGGATTGAGGCTAGTGATGTGAAACCTTTCGGGGTTGATTTGGTGAAGGATGCTCAAGATAAGGTGAGGAGTATTCAAGCTAAGCTTCTAGCAGCCCAGAGTAGACAAAACAAGTATGCGGATCATAAGGTAAGAGACATGGCGTTTCAATCCGGTAAAAATGTTCTTCTTAAAGTATCACCCATGAAAAGGGTGATGAGATTTGGTAAGAAAGGTAGGCTAAGTCCTAGATACATTGGTCCATTTGAGATTCTTGAATGTGTGAGACCGGTGGCGTATAGATTGGCCTTACCTCCTAATCTATCAAGTGTTCATCTGGTATTTCATGTATCCATGTTGAAGAGGTATCATGGCGATAGGGATTATATCATTAAGTAGGACTCAATTGTGTTAGACAGGGACCTCCAATATGAGAAGAAACCGATTGCAATTCTTGATCGTGATGTGCGCAAGTTGAGGACCAAGGAGATTAAGTCTGTGAAGGTTCAATGGAAGCATCGTCCAGTTGAGGAAGCTACTTGGGAGACCGAGAGGGACATGCGAGACAAGCATCCCCAATTGTTCGTCGATTCCGGTACTACTTCATTCCTTCCTTAGCCTATTTTTACTAAGTTTTGTCACTCGGGAACGAGTGATGGGTAAATTGGTATTTATTGTAACAATCGGATTCCGTCGTTATAGAAAAGACAACGGGAAACAAATTTGGCTCGGACAACTTTTTCATAGTATCTTGAAATTTCTCAACCTAGTCCAGATTTGGATGAAATCGAAGTCTGGAAATCTTGTAACAATCGAAGAAGCTAATTACGATTTTGATTACATGAGTAGTTAGATAACTCGTTAAAGAACCTGTATGACTTTACGGAATTGAATTCGGGCGAGTAGAACTCTCGGAATCTATCTTAGCGTAAACGGTATTTTCTGAGCATCATGGGCTAGAGGTGTGTTGTGAAATGGGGGTCTTGAAATTTTTGAAATAGCTCACTGTTCGTGCAATCCACCTTGGCATTGCTTTTTACCGCTCTGGCGGGGCCACTACAGTGGGGTGAGGGTCGCTGTGGCGGGCCAGACGTGACTAAAAGTCGTAAACAAACCCCTAAACGACCTTATTTGGTACTTTTCAATTTTTAGAGCTAAGGAACGAACCTCAGGCGACTCCTACTCATTTTTCACCATTCTTGAGGCTAAAGATAAGTTTTTCACTCCCCGAATCCATTTTTCATTCTATAGAACGCAATAGAACGGGTAAATATTGATGGGGAAGGGTTTTGTTAGAGATTATATGGTGGAAACAACCCTATTTTGGATCATTGGGATCATGGGTTTGATCTAGGGTTCATAGAATTGGTCGTAATTCAGGTAATTAGTGTTTGTTTATTGATTCCCATGTTATTATGATTGTTTGTAGAATAAGAACAAGCGGAATGAATCCAGAAAGAGAAAGATCAAGTTTCTTAGGGTTTCAAGCTTGTTTCGAGGTAGGTGATGGTTGTGATTCTATGACTGTGTGATGTATGTTTGTTCTTGCTTCATTTTGATATTTGTATGTATATGAATGTTGCATTATTGATCACACTTGTTGTAAATGAGATAAAGGAATAATGAATGCCATGAATCATGACTTAAATGTATAATCATGAAAATATACTTGTGATTGTGATTGTGATATGGTGTGTGAATGGGATCGGTTGCCACATTCCGTCATAACTAACTTGGATCGATTGTGACGTTCCGGCATAACTAACTTGGATCGGTTGCCACGTTCCGGCATAATTATGGGATCGGTTGCCACGTTCCGACAAAATATTAGGATCGGGTACCACGTTCCGATATGCTAACTGTTTGGGTTTAGGTTCCATGAGAGGATCAATGATTTCATATAAAATGTGAAGTTGCTCGTTGTTCGTAAATGCTGATAATATTGTATATGTTGATATATATGCATGTGATTATAATGTTGTCTTGACTTGCTTATGTTCCACTTAGTGGGATAGCCGCGTGATCCTACCAGTACACGGTGGTTGTGTAGTGATACTATACTTGCTCTTATTTTTGTTGAGTATAGGCTATCTTCAAGCGGCTATTGGCAGACCTCGCTTAGAAGATCAATGATCGTCGCTTCGAATTCAAAGGTGAGTCAATTCTTCTGGGCTGCCATGGGATTCTCTTTCGTCATGTCCACCATTTCCAGACTTAGACATTTGTTCTAGTTAGTTGATTAGTTCATTAGTTGGGGTTGTATCCCTTCTTGTTTAGACTTGGTTCATTGTTAGATGTTTTGGTACATTGACTTTCAGGTTCTAGGTTATTCTTCTGCACTGTTTGTTTATTATTATTAGATTTTTGTTAGAGTTTATAGGAACTCTATTTTTATTTCCTTAGTAATTGACTTAAATGCCTCAGTTATTACTTTAGTTTCTTGATTTGGGTTGTAGTAGTGGTTCTCCCACAGGAGTGTTAGTGTGGGTGCCAATCACGATGGTCGAGGTCGTGACAAAAACAAAAAGTTTAGATATAAAGAGATTGCATATGTTGGTATAATTGGAGAGAATATTACAATTAACACTTTGCCTATGTAAATATTTTTTATCTTCACTTACTGAAAAACTTTATTTGCATCAAATATTTTCGTTATCTTCCTCTATATTAGATATGAGTGAATTTGGAAATAATCATCTTCTTAATTTACTACACAAATACTTGTGTGTGGTTGCATATGTGGAAATGATAACGACAACTCTATCGGATGAAACATATATAATTTACAAAATATTGCCAATATGTATTTTACATTTTTAGTCTATATATTTTAACTTCTTTTAGAAGAGATATAAATTGAATAACTACGATTTTATTTTAACATGCAAGATGAATCTATATCTATATCTATACGAACTTAAATGCATGAACTCACAAGCTTAATTAAATTACTATAATACCTCCAATTTAAAATACTCAATTTATCTTGATTGTTTATATGATTGATTAATTCTATTATATTAAAAGTAGATACCTTTCACATTAAAGGCTTGTGACTTTTCCAATGAGTTGTGACTTTTCCGAAGGATTGTGACTTTTTTTAGGGCTTGTGATATTTCCAATGAGTTCTGACTTTTTCGAAGGGTTGTAATTTTTTCAATGGATTTTGTCTTTTTCAAAAAGTTGTGTCTTTTCTGATGAGTTCTAAAGTATAGGTTAGAATGTACCTGTGATTCAGCCAGCAACCCATCCACAATTCAAGGCGTGAATGTGTATTAGTGAAGGTCATAGGGACCAGAAAGTAGAGTATAGTTTTATTTTAAGCACATGAACCTTGTAGAAAGGGATTAAGTCTTCCAATGATGAGGCGGTGTATGCTAGAAGTGTAGTAACAATCCATCTATTAGCTACCTCAAGGGGAAGAACCTGTGTCAATGACAAGGTTGTAAATGCTAGTTCGTTGGCCACATTTCATCTAAGATTTAGACCATCTTATCAAGTTTCATAATACAGTGATAAATTAAATGGGACGGTGTAGCAACGGTAATGGAAGAATGCTAAAAAAGGTACCAACCTCCACAAAAAATAGGAACAATGGGGAGAATGTGGCGTTGCGAGTTTTTTAGCAGTTTGTTCTTTACATTCCAGAGTTTAAGAATTACATCTAATTAGCACGCAGTGAGGAGTATCTTTAAGTGTTCTTAGCGGTCTGACAAAATTTGGTTGTGCAAGTTATCTGCTGATTAGTGAAAACGATTAAATTAGTGAGGAGGAAGTTTGATTTGCAAAGGTAGTACAAAGGTAGAAGTTTGAATAATCGGGGGTGGGGGATACCTTAAATGCAATGTGTTAGGAGCTCTGTGTTTTGAAGAATGTCAAAGTGCATAGAACAGGTTGTGCCAAACGTGATACAAAGTATCTTATCTAAAATGAGTAGGAGAAGAAGTTCACAATCAAGAAGGTTTTCTTAAACAATTAGGAAACCTACACAAAGTAGGAAGACTACGCGTGAGTTTTTTTCCAAGCGGAAGAAGAAGCTGAGTACAGGTCGAGTTTGAGTTGAACAAGGCTTTAAGGCGGTGAAGACAAGTTCGAGTTTAACAAGACTTTGAGGAAGCGTGATCTATAAATAGGGCAATAACTTCTTCAAAGAAGTTTGCGCACTTACATAGAGAGTTAATCAAAACACTGTCAAAGAGAGTTTGAGAGAGTTTTGTAATTTGCTTGGGAGTGCTGCAAGTTTGTGAGAAAAGACTGTAAGATTGTAGTTAAGAGTTTTTTATTACAATTAAGAGTGGTGTATAGGATACGTCTAAAAAGTTTGAGAAAATTTGGGAGACGTTAGAAAACTTAAACCTGGGGGTTTTTGTCTTGGGTAGTTAGGAGTTAGAGTTTATAACTCCTTAGGTTACATAGTTGTGTAATCGTTGTGTTATTTGAAGGTGCAATAAATAATACGAATTATTCTACGAAATTGTATACGGCTAATTTCAAATAGTGAGGAACAAGTAGTAAGTATGTGTTCCTTTATAGAATTAAGGAGGTCGTAATTCTAACAAGTGGTATCAGAGCGGGTTATCTTAATCAAGAGTCTAATAACTCAAGATAAAGATCACTATGAATTATGAACCTCCTCTCGGGAATGATCAAGGGCAACACATCAACAGACCACCACTATTCAATGGTCAATACTACTCTTGGTGGAAGACAAGGATAGAGGACTTCATCCAAACTGAGGACTATGAACTATGGGTTAGAATCATTGATGGGCCTTTATTCCCTACTGTTAAGGATAGTGAAGGAAAAGATGTTCCAAAACCTAAGGAAAAATACGGAGAAGCTGACTACAAGATGCTGGGAAAAAATGCAAAAGCTAAATGCATTCTTGTATGTGGACTAGGACCTGATGAGTTTAATCACATCTCAAGCTTTATCTCCGCGAAACAAATATGAGATACTCTACAGAACGCTCATGAAGGTACAACTCAAGTTAGAAAATTCAAAATTTCTAGGCTATGCTCTGAATAAGAAGCTTTCAAGATGAAATCCAGAGAATCACTTCAAGACATGATCACCAGATTTACTATAGTAGTAAACGAGTTAATCTCCTTGGGCAAAATATACACCACCGAGGAAAAGTAGATAAATTGCTTAGGACCTTGCCAGATCATGGGAAATAAAAGTTAATGCAATCAGAGAAGCCAAGGATTTAACCAATATGACTTTGGATGAATTGGTAGGAAATCTCAAGACTTATGAGATGAATGTTGACAAAAGAAGTGAGGGAAACAGAGAAAAAAATCTTGGACTCAACGCAACTGAAAGTGATGAATCAGATATAGATGATGAGGATTTAGCACTAATCGGTAGAAACTTCAAAAAACTCTTCAAAAGAGGCATGAATTCTGGCAAAAAGGCACCACCCACCAAAGAAAAGAGTACAGAGAAACCACAAAGTGAAGGATGCTTCAAGTGTGGTAAAACTGATCATCAAATTAAGGACTGTCCTATGTGGGAAGTAGAATGGAGAAAGGAAAGGGCTGAAAAGGAAAAGAGGGAACTCTTAAGCAAAAGAAAAAACAAAGAGAAGGAACAAGCAATGTATGTAGCCTGGGGAACAGGTTCAGACATGTATGAAGAAGATGTTGATGGCATTGCCTTGATGGTCATAGAAGAATAAGAACTTGAACCTGACTCAGACTCTAAAGGAATGGAGGTAAACCTTTCTGATCTCAAGGATAGACTTATGAAGTTCTCTAAGAAAAAATTATCCTTCTTAACGCTCACATCTAGAGACACAATTCAAGAACTAGTTAAAACCAAGAATCAAATGCTTGCCTCCCTAACCAGTTTAAAATTCGAGTGTATAGATCTGGAAAAACTTAATGCTGATCTAAAAGAGAAAAACAAGTTATTGTCACAGAAAATTCAGCAACTAGAGTCTTGGAATATGTCCAGTAAAACTGAAATCTTAAAACTCAAAGAAGTAGGTAAGGACAAAATTTGTGATAAATCAAGAGATGAACACGAAGTTAAAAGGCTCAAAAGTGAACTATGTTCTGAAAGAAAAAAATCAACAAAAATGAGACTTGAACAAACTAGGACTAAATATGAGCTTGAACAAGAAAATAAGTGAACGAAATCGTCTATGATTGTATCACACTTAGGAAATAACAACCGAAATCAAAAAACTGGAATAGGCTTTGATCAACCTAGAATGGATAATCATTTGCAATGCATCATCGGCGGCAGCTCAGGGGACTCTAAGTTCAATTGTCCAAAATTCAGAGTGTCCACTAACAATAAAACAATAGGCACATATAAGACATCTCAAAGAAACAGGAACACTCAAAAGAAATCTAATCTACCTAAGATACATAGAGATCATATTCATCCTTTTGATTTTAGTAAAGGACCCAAGTTAATCTAGGTGCCTAAAACTAACCTTTGAACTTCTTTCAGGAAATAATGAGAGAAAGCAAGCAACACTGGTACTTGGATAGTGCTTGCTCGAGACACATGACTAGAGATACATCACAATTTCTCTCACTTGAGGAAGGAAAAGGTGGAATGGTAGCATTCGGTGGTGGAAAAAAGGGTCAAATCAAAGGTATCGGAAAGATAGGAAGATCTGATGAACATTCCATCGACAAAGAATACCACGTAGAAGGCTTAAAACACAACTTGCTAAGTATATCTCAATTGTGTGATAAAGGAAACTAGGTAATCTTCTCATCAACTGTTGTTAAAGTTATTAATCTCAAAACACAGAAGGTTGTCCTGACAGGAAATCGAGATAAACATGTATATACAGTAGACACCTCAAGGATATCTGATGAAAACTTAGTTTGCTTAAGTGTGATGGACAGGGATCCTTTGCTATGGCACAAACGTCTAGGTCACGCAAGCCATGTACAACTAAATAAACTCATCTCTAACGAACTAGTTATAGGATTCTCTAAAACAAAGTTCAAAGAGGCAGGAGTTTGTGAGGCATGTACTCTAGGAAAGAAAGTAAAATCATCCTTTAAATCCAAACATGCTATAAGCTCAACCAGATCCCTTGAACTAATACACATGGATTCATGTGGTCCCATGAGAGTCAAAAACAGGGGGGATATGTGTTTGTTCTGGTTGATGATTACTCCACGTATACTTGGATAATCTTTTTAGCTTCTAAAGATGATGCATTTGAAACCTTTTGCTCCCTTATAAGAAAACTCCAAAATAAGTTTGAAAAACAATTGATCTCAATTAGGTCTGATCATCGTACTGAATTTGAAAACTCAAAATTTGCTCAGTATTGTGACCTTCATGGAGTTGATCATAATTTCTCTGCTCCTAGAACCCCACAACAGAATGGTGTAGTTGAAAGAAAAAATAGAACCCTCCAAGAAATGGCTAGAACAATGATGATTGCTAGCAAAATCACCAACCAATTCTGGGCTGAAGCCATTAATGTTGCATGCTACACGATAAATAGATGTATGTCTCGACCCTTGCTAGATAAAACCCCTTATGAACTATTGAAAGGTAGAAAACCCAACATCTCACATCTAAGAATATTTGGATGTAAATGCTTTATTAATAATAATGGTAAGAATCTATTGGGAAAATTCGATGCAAGAAGCGATGAAGGGATTTTTCTAGGTTACTCTACACATAGCAAAGCCTATAGGGTACTAAATAAATGAACTATGTGTGTTGAACAAAAGTGTTCATGTTGTATTTAATGAGTACAATACGATGTCCAACCTGAACCTGTAGGAAGATGATGAACCATCAGAAACACATGCTGAAAATACCCAGGAACAGAAAAAAGAACTAGGTCCTTCCCACGAAAACAATGAAATCATCACCCATTCCCATAATGACCTGTATGAGAACTCAGAAATGGTACCAGAAAGAGAACAAATAGAGCTAAATGATGGTCAAGATGCAGAACAACCGAACTTGGTCCTAAAGGATTACAAATACCAAGGATCACATCTGTTGGATAACATACTCAGTGACCTGACTTCCGGAATAACCAAAAGATCAGGGCTGAAAAACCATTATGCCTTTAACGCATTCCTATCCATGGTAGAACCAAAGAAGATCAGTGAAGGTCTTCAAGAAGCAGACTGGATCATAGCCATGGAAGAAGAATTAAACTAATTTGAAAGAAGTAAAGTCTGGTATCTTGTACCTAAACCATCAAACAGAACCATAATTGGAACCAAGTGGGTGTTTAGAAATAAATTAGATGAACATGGCACAATTACAAGAAACAAAGCTAGGTTAGTAGTTCAAGGGTACAATCAAGAAGAAGGGATAGACTACGACGAAACATTCGCACCGGTGGCAAGGTTGGAGGCAATCAGATTACTCATAGCATTTGCAGCTCACATGGAGTTCACCCTGTATCAGATGGACGTAAAAAGTACATTCCTTAACGGGCTACTAAAGGAAGAAATGTTTGTTAAGCAACCCCCTGGCTTTGAGAACAATGACTATCCTGATTATGTCTATAAACTTGATAAGGCTCTTTATGGGTTAAAACAAGCTCCAAGGGCATGGTATGATAGACTGTCAAAGTTTCTCCTAAGCCATGGCTATTCAAGAGGTAAAATTGACAACACATTTTTTCTCATAAACAAAGGGAAGGACCTACTGATTGTACAGCTGTATGTTGACGACATCATCTTTGGAGCAACAAACAAGGCACTCACTAACGAATTTGCAAACCTTATGAGCAATTAGTTTGGGATGAGCATGATTGGAGAATTAAACTATTTTTTGGGGCTTCAAATTAAGCAAATACCTACAGGTACATTCATTCATCAGCAAAAGTATGCCAAGGAACTACTCAAAAGATTCAAAATGGAAGATGCTAAACCAATTGATACCCCAATAGCTACAGCTACAAAATTAGACCTGGAAGGAACAGGTTCTGTTGTGGAACAAAAACTGTATAGAGGTATGATTGGGTCACTTTTATACCTTACAACTAGCAGGCCTGATATTGTGCTCAGTGTAGGATTATGTGTTCGATTTCAAACCAATCCTAAAGAGTTTCATCTACGAGATGTTAAGAGAATTCTTAGATACTTAAAAGGAACTACTGACTTAGGACTATGGTATCCTAAAGAAAGTAATTTTGAATTGCTAGGATATACAGATGCAGATTATGCTAGTTACCTAGCTGATAGGAAAAGCACCACAGGGATGGCTCATTTTCTAAGCTCATGTTTAATCTCTTGGGGATCAAAGAAACAAAATTCGGTTGTATTATCTATGGCAGAAGCTGAATACGTAGTAGCAGCCTCATGTTGTGCTCAACTACTATGGATCAAACAACAGCTTAGTGATTTTGGTCTTAGTATTGAGTGTGTCCCCATCTTTTGTGATAACACAAGTGCAATCAACATTGCAAAGAATCCCGTCCAACACAAGAGAACAAAACATATAGACATACGTCATCACTTTCTAAGGGACAACGTTGAGAAAGGGTTAATCTCCATGAATTTTTGCGCCATTGAACAACAAATTGCTGACATTTTTACTAAGGCATTAGCAAGGGAACAATTTGAAAGGAACAGGTTGGAATTATGGATGATAAAAATCGCCTAAACATCCCTGCTCACTGAGTAAACTATGGTCCTAAATTACATGTTTTTTTTTCTGTAAGTATTAATACTCATAATAAATTGTGACTAAAAATTCTACTACTCTCATGAAATTAGAGACTCAAGAGATTAGGACTTCAAGGAACACTATCCTACAATGGAAGGTATGTACACTATACTTATTAAAGAAGACTAAAATACTATGACTAGTGCACTTTACCCGTTCCCTCATTAAATTTGTTGTCAGAAAGTATGATTGAAACCACCAAAAAAATCCAATCAAACTCATCAAATACATTTGTCTCAGTTCTCCAAAAACCCTTCCATTTCCCAGCAATCTCTCTCTACACTACTTCTCATTCTTCTTCATCTCCCACACACACTCCATTCTCCATTAATCATCCCTACCATTACACAATCTCATCCTCGATCATGGCATCCCCATCAAATCTCAACCTTGCCATCATCCCCTTCAAAAATCAAGAAAGTTCGTTTGTCTTACCTGCTGTCATGTTCATTGACTCTTACGGAATAACCCACCTTGCATATCCTCTTATGGAAGAAGCATCGATTCGGGGGTAAAGGAGAAATCAGAGTTTGGTGTTTGATTTAGGAGAAGAAACGACTGCACATAGTGAGGGGGAACCCATATCATCGAAGGAACAGGTTCATCCCTCTTATGATGATGACGATGATATTCCATTAGTCCAACTGATTCCTAAAAGACTTCGTTCACGACTTAGTACAACTTCTTGCCAACCCATTGCTATGATTCTTCCTGAGACTTAAGAAAGTCCTACTTCTGACACATCAGTGCAAGTTCTGGTTCGAGTGACTCGGTATGTGCAACGTACTCGGGATGCAGTGCTTCTTGCTAGGTCTACTAAGAATACTCGCCTGGTGAAAAGTAAGTTTGTTCCACCTTCTAATCCTATAGAGATTGATGATGACATAGTTGAATCCAAGAAGAGTAGAAAAAGAAAGAGAAATGCATCTAAAACAAAAGAATCTGGTCCCAAAAAAACTAATGAAATTGACTCTGCTAGGGTATTATCCTTTAGGAGAAGAAGTGTGATTAGGGGAAGGGGCATTACTGGATTTGAGGGTGGTGAGATGAGTGAATTACTAGGTCTTTTACAAGCCCAAGGGTGGACTGAACTACTTATTCAACGAAACCATAGGCGTAGAATGGGTAGGGAAGACATCAGGGAGTTCTATATCAATGCAACAGGGCCTGCCGCTTCAATTTCAAGTACTGTTTGTTGTGTTTCTTTCACACTCAATGCTGAGATTTTATCCTCTATACTCGGGGTACCAAATAGGGGATGGTGTCAATATGTTAAGCGCGATTGGCCACCTCTGGAGGGAAATACCTCTGCTCTGGATATATGTCATCGATTTTCCAATGATCTGATGATGGATGAGTATACGAGAATTGATAAAGGAGCCATGCTACCCTTGCATCAGTTGTTGTTTGATGTTGTTCATAAAATCGTTCTGCCTAGAAAGCAAAAAAGGATGGAGGCAAATTATTTGGATCTTACTCTTATGGAGTTGTTGTTGTCTAAGATTCAAATTAACTTGCATGCCTTGATTCTTAGCCATATACATGGTCTATGTGTGCTTGATAAAAAGGAACGTGGACTTGCTTATGGGTTCTGGCTAGGAAAGGTGTTTGATCATTTTAGTGTTCCTGTTAAGAAGTGGCAGATTCAGACCACTAAGGATGTATTGGGGGTAGTGGATCATGTAACTATACCTGCTACAAAGAGGGGGGCAAATGCACCAGTGCAACGCTTAAAAGCTGCTTTGACTGCCAAGGATAAGGAATAGATGTCTTACGAGTGGCTCTCTCTACAGAGGTGGATCAGCTTCGTATTGCTCATGAGATGGAACGAGAGAAGTTGATTGCTGAAAATTGTAAAGTGAAAGAAGAATTAGCTTAGACTCATGTTGCTTTGCAAAATGAATGAAATGTCAATTCAGAGCATCTAAAGAGTATCTTTGAGATGTTATCTAAGGGTTCCTCATCCTCAAACTCTTTTGTGCCTCACTCTGATTCAACACCAATCTAATTGTGCAGGGTCATGTGTTTTGGGTTCTTTTCTTTTAAGACTATAGTGTGCATTTCTGATTTTTGTGGATATTGGTTTTTGTTGCCTAATTTTGTTGTGTAACTAATGACTAAGTTTGGTGGTTCTTTTTGTTATGGTTTGTTGTGATATTATTGCTTGTTGCGGCGTGGATAGGTCCTTCTTTCCAGATTTTGTCTAAAGTCAAAAGGGGGACGATGCATGCATATTTGTGTTCACCTGTTCAATGCAAGAATATTTCAATAACCAAGCTTGAAAAAATTGTCATAGTCAAAAAGGGGGAATTTGTTAGGAGCTCTGTGTTTTGAAGAATGTCAAAGTGCATAGAACAGGTTGTGCCAAACATGATACAAAATTTCTTATCTAAAACGAGTAGGAGAAGGAGTTCACAATCAAGAAAGTTTTCTTAATCAATTAAGAAAACTATACAAAGTAGGAAGACTACGCGTGAATTTTTTTTCAAGCGGAAGAAGAAGCTGAGTACAAATAGGAGTCCAAGTCGAGTTTGAGTTGAACAAGGCTTTAAGGCGGTGAAGACAAGTTCGAGTTGAACAAGACTTTGAGGAAGCGTGATCTATAAATAGGGCAATAACTCCTTCAAAGAAGTTTACGCACTTACATAGAAAGTTAATCAAAACACTGTCAAAGAGAGTTTGAGAGAGTTTTGTAATTTGCTTGGGAGTGCTGCGAGTTTGTGAGAAAAGACTGTAAGATTGTAGTTAAGAGTTTTTTATTACAATCGAGAGTGGTGTATAGGATAAGTCTAACAAGTTTGAGAAAATTTGGGAGACGTTAGAAGACTTAAACCTGGGGTTTTTTGTCTTGGGTAGTTAGGAGTTAGAGTTTATAACTCCTTAGGTTACATAGTTGTGTAATCGTTGGGTTATTTGAAGGTGCAATAAATAATACAATTTTTTGAACGAATTATTCTACGAAATTGTTTACTGCTAACTTCAAATAGTGAGGAACAAGTAGTAAGTACGTGTTCCTTTATAGAATTAAGGAGGTCGTAATTCCAACACAATGGATGGATGTGTGATAGGAAACAATGGTATGCATTTGATAGATAGATAGATAGATACGGACGGACGAACAGGACAGACAGACAAGCAGATAGACAAACAAACAGATTCTTTGTGGTAATAGAATGAAAAAGATGAGAAATGAATAGTGGCAATTCTTATACCTAGCTATAAGAGTTGAGGAAGAAATCTTATACCTTGCTATAAATAGTGATAATTCTTTCTTTGTGGTAATAAAATGAAAAAGATCATAAATGAATAACAAGTATTATATTGTGTTTATATTTTGAGGTTAATGTAGTTAAAGAGAGAGTTGAGACAAAGAAAAATATTTTAATTTCCTAACTAATTCACTATAAAATAGAGTAATTTTATGTTGAAGAAAGTATTCAAATTGAAGAGTTTTAGACTTTTCAATTAATCTAAAGTTGTTTGAGTTATATCATATGTTGTTGGCAGTGTTTTAAAAGGTGGGAGCGTGAGGCGAGGCGTTTTATACAGTACGGGGTGAGGCGTAAGCCCCGAGACACGGGGCGTAGTCTCATGTATATTCAATTTTATTGTTTTATTACTAATAAAATAAGCAAGAGTAAACCTTTCAATGATTTTACAAATAATTTTTTATAAATAACCTATAATATATAGAAATTATATTATGAGTTTTATTTGAGATAAGTATTAATAATCAGTAATGAAGAAAAAAAAGTATTATAATTACTATTTGAGAAATATCATTACACCAATAATAAAAAATATGACTTAAAGCAAAAAAGGTTAAAAAGATAAATTAAAAACACCTGGGCCTACGTTTTTACGCCCAGGACTTACGTTTTTATGCTCAAGGCTTACGCGTCAAATTTTAGGACTTACGCATTATGGATCTACGTCTTTAATTTACGCCTCGGGAATTTTTGGTACGCCCCGCCCCGAGACTCGCCCCAAAAACGTTTTTGAAAACACTGGTTGTTGGGCTATTGTATCTTGGAGGGGACAAATTAAGAATTATATACTAGATCGGTGCAGATCATACCACAGTAGGCTTGAATTTCTTAAAGAGAGTGAAATATCTTTTCCTCAACATCAATATTTATTTATTCATTTTTGTCATTTTATTTTCAACTATAAGTTACTATAATTTGTGATATATTCACCAACAGAAAATGAAGACAATAACATGTACACATGATGAATGCTACATATGGGTATGTATTGTAAAAAAATAAAAATTAATCATTAATTCTAATTATCAAAAGTTACGGCTAAGAACTATGAAACGCAAAAAATGGCATATTTTTTTGTCTTTAGTTTTCTCTGAATGTCTTTGGTATGAAATGCTGGCTTCTTCTCCTGATCATTAGTTTATTTTTGTTAAATATGATATGTAAATTAATAAGAAGGATATTAATGTAATTTAATGGGATCAGGATATTTCTGTCGTTTTTTTAATGTATTATAAATTGTCGATATATAAGTTAAACAATAAATTAGAACCACAAAATGTAAAATAGATTATTAGTTTGTTATGGATCTGGATTCAAATGACATGCAATGAGGTGAAAAACAAGTATTGCACATAAGAGTGTAAAAATAATTAAATGGCTGATGGAATTATGAAGAAGTTGCCTGAAGATGTGGTAATTTATATACTTTTGAGACTCGCAGTGAAATCCCTCATGCGATTCAATTGCATCTCAAAAACTTGTTACACTCTCATTAAATCCTCCACTTTTGTCAATCTTTATCTCTACCGCACAACAACTTCCAAAGACGAATTCATTCTTTTCAAGCATTGCTTCGAACATGAAAGAAATAGGTATAAAACTATATTGTCTTTTCTTTCTGGTGATGACGATGATGATGATTATTTTAACCCAATTATTCAAGATCTAGATGTCACTCATTTGAAATCCAATAATAATTTTAACCTTGATCAATTCATTGGTCCTTGCCATGGTTTGATTGCAATGATGGACTCCGTTACCACCATCTTAATTAATCCATCTACGAGAAATTATAGACTTCTCCCACCCGACCAGTTTATTGGTTGTGAAAAAGATCACTATCGTTCCATCCAAAATGTTGGTTTTGGATATGACTCTATCGCGAATGACTATAAAATTATTAGAATTTCAATAACATATATGACAGATCGTGATGATTATCCAGAAGAGATGGATAGAATAGTTGATATCTACGATCTGAGTGTTGATTGTTGGAGAAAATTAGATGATGGAGTGATTCAACAATTGAGCATGTTTTATTGTGTCTCTTGTTCTCAAATGTTTTACAGGGGAATTTGTCATTGGGTTGCGTCTCAAGACATAGATGGAAACATTGATGAATACGTAATTCTTTGTTTTGAAATGAGCACCGAAATTTTCCATAGTTTAAAAATTCCAGAACCGTGTCATTTAATCTATGGAACGGGTTGTAAACTCATGTTATTACATGACTCTTTAACATTGATTTATCATCCGTATTCGGAGCCGGTGATTGCTGATGAAAAAGATTTCATAGATATTTGGGTAATGAAGGATTACAATGTATATGAGTCTTGGATTAAGAAATACACAATTAGGGGTCTTCAAATTGATTTCCCATTAGCAATTTGGAAGGGTTATTTGCTTCTTTATCAGAGTGGAAGTGGATGTTTGATGTCCTATAACCTTAATTCCAATGTGGTAAAGGAATTAAGTTTTCATGGTGTTCCTCAAAGTTTCAGAGTTATAGGTTACAAGGATAGCTTGACTACAATTCCAAGAGAAAACGAGCACACTACACAAGTTCATAAATTTTAGAGCAAATATAATCTTCAACTTTATCACTTGTAGCTTGTTCACTCATTGAGTAATTTTAGTTGTGAAAAAAAAAACTTACTCTGCAACATATTATTTGTTTATGATACAGCTTTAGCAATATGGATTTATTGTTAGCTTTCTTTTTATTCATTCTCACGAGGAGGATATTTTGTTCTTTTTTTCCCTCATTTGTAATGCAATGTATAGTTTGAACTAACTAAATTTATCTTCATCGCAAATCTTTTTTTTTTTGTTATCCTACTCACATATTAATGGTCACAATCCAAATCAAGATCGCGATACAGAGCGTAATGAGCTACTTACTACCCATAAGACGAACTCTCTAAGATATAACATGCAATTTATGAAGAACAAGTAAACAATTAGATAAATACTGAATAAATGTTGGAGCCACTTATTGCAATACCCCGTATGTCTATGCTAATATACAACTAGTCAAACGTCGACGAGTGTATGAGAAACAAGAAAAAAAAGGATATAAATGGATAAGTATATTAAGAAACACATATATGACGGTGTGATTGAAGTGTTGAACTAAAGTATTAGTCTCAAGGAAGCCTTAGAACCTGTTTAGATGGACTTTTGGCTTTAGGCATATAAGCCAAAAGCGAAAAGTCATAAGTTAGAAATCATAATTTATGACTTTTGACTTATATTAATCATTTTAGCATAAAATCAAAAACTTATAAACACTTATTAAATTTCAAATCATGTGATGATTTACAGGGTTAAAAACACTATTTATCAAACTAAAAGTATTTGAGTCTAGTTTCCAACAAAACAAATTGTTCATCAAATTGAGTGTTAGATTAAGAGTTATAAGGGTTTGAAGAGGACATTGTCGATAAGACTTTTGCTTATGACCAAATCACGTATTTATGACTAAGTTATACTCCCTTCGTCCCTTTTTATATATCATTCCTTTCTATAATAGTTGGACCACAATACTTGTCATTTTATAAAATTTATGCATAAATTACCATATTTTGCTTATTATACCATTGATAGAGTAGTTAATTAATCTTGTCATTTATTAATAAAGTTGACTTAAAAAAACATTAAATAAGGATAGAAAGGTAAAGTTACATCATTTCTTAATGCAAGTGCAAAGTAAAAAGGTGACATTTAAAATGAGACGGAGGCAGTATCAAAGAGATTAAATGGGCTTGGGGAAAATGAGACTATGTTGAACCTAAAGTCTAAGGTGTTCAAGTGTACAAAAGTGAAGGTAATAGTTGAAAAAAGCGAAATGACTGCCGGACTAGCTTAACTTTCTACTTGTTTGGAAATTCTATGTGGTTAAGTTAGTTTTTCGATGTCCTACTTACTTGAGAAACTTATATATGTGGTCTATATTAAATGTTAATGATAAAGGATGAAAAAAGTAGGACAAGTAGGCACACCTACTTAAAGAAATACCAGTTCAATAATTAAAATGAAGCTAGTAGGTGGATCAAATACTTAAAGGTGTAAGGACCAAATTAAATGGGCGAAAGGGAGTTGGGTCCTCGGCAACGGCACCAAAAATATATTGCACTCAAATTGCACACGCAAGTGTTCATGGTGAAATAAATAATAAAGTGACCCTTGTGAGTCGGATTATCAAACTGAAAGGACTTTTGACTAGTAAATATCTAATTTATCTTTCAAATCTAATTACGTGCAAGTGTGCAAAAAGAGTTTGAATAGTGATTTCAACTAAAAGATTGCAACTAATAACTAAGAAATTGAAATAACAATTCAAAATAGGTTTTGATCAGTATTTACGAAAATTTCAAGGCTACAACTGTCATACAAACTCATATAGAGTGTTTTCAACCTTAGATTCATCTTGGTTATAAAGTTACTGACTTACGAGGTTAATAATATAATATGGTCTATCAAACCTATACCATTTACCAAAATAGGAAACCTAACTATATCATTCAGCGCAGATAGATTTAACCAACAATGGAGCATTGTATTATCTTCCTATTTCTTAGTCAAGTGAGACAAACAAGGTATATCCCTATCCTAGATGTAAATTGCCCTTCATTTTAATGAAGAATAATCTTGCTCCTTATGTTCCACGTTCTATCTCTCAATCCCTCTCCAAAGTTAAACAAAAGACAAGATGTGTATTTCAATGGTGATCAAGCATTAAAATAAAGAAAATAAAAACATAAGAATAAATGTAATGATAACCAAACTCCATCTAAAGTTTCATAGGTCAACAGTAATTTGTAGTTGTATACTTAACCGCTAAAGATTCAACAAATGATTTATGTGTTCATTGTGCAAAACTAACGAATCTATAAATCTCTTAAATCCTCTTAGTCCAATTAAGAGAATATCACCCTAAGTTCTTTGTCGACACTTGGGTGTCAATTTTAATTATTCATTCATCAAAAGTCTGAGGTAAGTTATCCTCTTTCGAACTCAAGTTATTAGATGGTAGTTGGTAGCACCGAATCCCTTTTATTGAATTTTTTTTCCGAATCTTATCTTCTTTTGTCAAGCAAGTCAGAATAGAGGCAAGTTCTTTCTAATGTTGTAAACCATTTAAAGAAAAACACTCATTGCAAAAAGAACTTAATACAGATTGATCACCCTTTCATGAAAAGATGTTTATTGTAAAGAATCTATTATCAACATCCCTACTCTAAATTCTATAACTTTAGTTATGGTTTAGCTACTCATAACTGACAGTAAATAATAACTATAAAAAATTTAATAACTAGAGAACTTGAGTGCAAAAGAAAGTAATAACAAATTAAATAACTAGAAGTACTATTATTTTAGTTAATAAAGTACTTGCATCTTTCCTTGGGGATCATGAAGTACTATTTTTTTTATGGGAAATAAACAATGGATGAGTACTACTATCTTATGTTAATAAAGTACTTAATTTATTTATTTTTACATGGGTTAAACAAGTGATCAAATCTAATTGTGGTTGACTTTAAGATTTAATTGTCACGATCCGAGCCTATACCCTGGACGTGACCGGCACTCGAGAACCATTGTTGGTCTCCAAGCGAACCTTCATCCTGGCTGACTACAAGTGGAAGACTAACTCAAGCATACATAAGCTTAAAACTGAATTAAATTCATGGAACTCAAATACTCAAGCTTTTAAAAAAAAGTCTGTACAATACTCAAAAGAAAGTATTCACAGAAAACTCAAGTGAACCCTTGGTCTGGCTTAACTCATAGCGGAAGACTTAATAATCAAGAAACAGTCTCAAGATATAACTTATGCAAATAACTTCAAGATATAATAACTTTCCAAAAATGGCAACTCAGGTCTTAACGTATACAACTAAAAACGGAAAGACTAAAGAACTATAAATACTCATCTATGAAGCCTCTAAAATAAAGAGGGATGTCGGGACAAAACCCCCGATCATCCTAACACTAAAGTACTAAATCAAATGATAAAGGGGTCCTCCGGAAAGCAAGGAGGCTCACCAACTAACTCTGAGTGCTCAACTGGATCAACGAGGCGCTGGATGTTGATCCTGGTTACATGTGTCTGCATCATAAAACGATGCAGACCAAATGGCATCAGTACATTGAATGTACGAGTATGCGAGGGGAATACTAAACATAACATAAGTTTGAAAGAAATCTGAAAGAAACACTTACCTTGGCTTTACTCAACTCATGAATAACTTAACTTAATATAAAGCAACAATACACATGCAATTTATGGAAAACTTTTAAAACAGTAGAAATCAACTCAGTTTGTTAAAGAAATGCAATAACAACTCAACTTACTCATATAATAAAGTAATATAATTTCAGTGGGAGTTTCTCTAAACGACAACAATCACTATGAGCCTAAGTGATGATATAGTGTCTTGCCCACGCTGCCAGAACAATCCTATACTTTTCCGTCATATAGGACACCTTAACTAAGTGGATCCACTAGTCTATGCTAAAAATCACTAAGGAATAATCTAAAAAGTATAATCTTTTTCTACCCATGATCGCTACATGGTTTATGGAGACTTGAGTTATTATTAACACGCATCCCCATATCGGTGCTCAATACACTCCCAAAAATATACTTAGATCATATGTTTTTAAAACAAACTCTTTCTTTGGTTTGAGATAATTACTCAAAACTTAGCTTAAAAGCTTTCTTGGAAATCGGTGTTTCCTTTCTTGCTCAAATGTAAAAATATTTTAACTCTTGGGAATACTTAGTTCCCGTATAATCTTTGAAAAAATGAACTCTTACTCTTATTCTTTAGTTAACTCAAAGCTTAAGTCTTGAAACGAAGTTAAAACGTTTGTAAAAGACTTTTGAAAAACTCGTATGAACTTCTCTTGACTTGATTCTTAACTTCTTAGCTTGACTCTTAACTTTCCTTGAATTGAATTATGGATTCAAGATTCATGATCTCATGTTTATGGATGATTTCATGATGTGTAGACGTACCTTAAAAGTGTTTGGGAAATCAACTAGGAAACATAGGTACATTGCTAAGGAACTAGTACGGAAAGAAGGGAGAAGAATGGGAAGAACTAGTATCCTTGGCGCTATAAGAGGCGTGGGGCGCCAGCCTTAAAACTTCAGAGGTTGGGGTGGGGCGCACTGGCGTGGCACCCCAGAACCCATACTTCAGAGGCCCACTTAGGGCGCTATGGCTGGGGCGGTGCCCAAGCCCCTGCCCAGGTGAACTCCGACTTTTCTCCTTAGTTTTTCAACTCTAAACCCCTTATTACAACTTAGTTCATTCCCCAAACACTTAGAATCGACTATACCCTCAATATATACAAGATTAAACTCTAAATCACACCTAAATACATAAATCAACCTTAAGAAATTTCAACAACAAGAACCCACAATATTTCAAACGAATTAAGATCAAGAACTCATAGGATTTGCTTTCAAAACATTACAACTTTGCTTGAATTGAATCATGATTGACGTGTGGGTGAACTAACCCAACACTATGTTATCTCACATACCTCATAGGGATCAACCCGTGGAGAAATCCACACGCAATTCTCCAAGAAATCGACGAATCCTAGCTTCTTCTCCTCTTTTCTCCTCTTCTTTTCTCTTCTCTCAAAACCCTAACTCTTTTCCAAAAGCATAAACTAACCAAGTTCAATTTAGACCCCAACTAATTACCAAAAACGAAATTAAAATAATAGGGTATGGAAAAGGCCATAATGCCCTTCAAAAATCCGGATTAGACTTTTCCTTATTTGAACATCCCAACTTCAAATGGGAATATCTCACTCATACAAACTCGGAATCGCACAAACTCGGCGGCGTTTGAAAAATAATTTCAAGATCTTTCCTACAGTATCTGGAAGAACACATAAATCATCCTGATCTAGGATTTATGGTCGTTTGAAATTGACCCAAAACTCAAACTTAACCAAACTTAACCAATTTCCAGATTTTTCATTCTTTCCTAAAATGACTATTTCCAATTCTAAATCTTTCTAGCTCTTTCAAATTACGAGGTGTTATAATATATCCCCCTTGGGAACATTCGTCCTCAAATGAGACTACTCTTACTAGGCTAAGGGGGTAACATCAACCATTCAGTTCAAACACCCAAGGTTCATGATCTCATATTTATTGATGATTTCATGATGTTTAGACGTACCTTAGAGTATTGGAATCAACTAGAAAATATAGGTATGTTGCTAAGGAACTAGTACGAAAAGATGGGGGAAGAATGGGAAGAATTGGCGACACTGGCGCACTGAGAGGCGCGGGGTACAAGCCCTTGAATTTTAGGGGCTGGGTTGGGGCGGTCTGGCTGGCGCGGTGCCCCAGAGCCTAAATTTCAGAGACCCTTTTTAGGCGCTCTGGCTGGGGCGCCGCCCCAGCCCCTACCCAGGTGCACTCCGACTTTTCTCCTTCGTTTTTCAACTCTAAACCCCATATTTTAACTTGGTTCTTTCCCCCAAACACTTAGGAACAACTAAATCATCAGTATATGCAAGATCCAACTCAAAATCACACCTAATTACACGAATCAATCTCAATAAACTTCAACAACAAGAACCCACAAGATTTCAATCAAATTAACATCAAGAACTTATAAGAATTTGCTTTGTAAACCATACAACTTAGCTGAATTGAATCATGATTGGCGCGTGGGTGAACTAACCCAATGCTATGTGCATACCTCATAGGGATCACCCCTTGATGAAATCCACAAGCGATTCTTGAAGAACTTGACGATTCTTGCTCCTTCTCCTCTTTTCTCTTCTCTCAAAACCCTACTTAGTTTTCAAAAGCTTAAACTGACCAAGTTCAGTTTAGACACCAATTAAACTCCTAAAAACGAAATAAAACAATTGGGTGAGGAAAAGACTAAAATACCTTATTTGAACAACCCAACTTCAAATGGGCATATCTCACTCATACGAACTCTGAATTGTGCAAACTCAGAGGCGTTGGAAAGATAATTCCAAGATATTTCCTACTGTATCTGGAAGCACACATAATACATCCTGATCTAGAAGTTATGATTGTTTGAAGTTGACCAAACACCCAAACTTAACATAACATAACCAATTTTCAGATTTTTCATTCTTTCCTAAAATGACTATTTCCAATTCTAAATCTTTCTAGCTCTTTCAAATTGCGAGGTGTTATAATATATCCCCCTTGGGAACATTCGTCCTCAAATGAGACTACTCTTACTAGGCTAACGGGGTAACATCAAATCATTCAGTTCAAACACCCAACAATCAAATCCAACACATCAAGTACATAAATTATAGAGTACTAAGAAGAGAATTAGTACCTTGGTCTGCTATTTCTCCGGGCTCAAAGAGATATGGATATCTCTTCTTCATATCTTCCTCAGCTTCTCAAGTAGCTTCCTAAACAAACTGATTCCTCCAAAGGACTTTGATTGATAGCTACTTTCTTAGTCCTCAACTTGCGAACTTGGCGATCTAGAATCTGAACAGGAATCTCCTCATAAGATAAGCTATCCTTGATCCCAATATCTTCAGTTGGTATAATCAATGAAGGATTACCCATGCACTTCTTCAACATGCAGATGTGAAATACCGGATGAACCGCAGCTAACTCTTGTGGTAGCTCCAACTCATAAGCTACATTACCAACCCTTTTGGATATTCTATAAGGGGCAATATACCGTAGACTAAGCTTTCCCTTCTTACCAACTCTCATAACACCCTTCATAGGTGAAACTTTCAAGTATACCTAATCATCTACTTCAAACTCTAACTCCCTTCTCCTAACATCAGTGTAGGATTTCTGACTACTCTGCGTCGTTTTCAACCTCTCTTGAATCACTTTCACCTTCTCCATAGCTTGATGAACTAAGTCTGGTCCTATTAACCCAGCTTCACCAACTTCAAACCATCCAATAGGAGATTTGCATCTTTTCCCATAGAGAGCTTCATAAGGAGCCATTTGGATGCAAGAGTGGTAACTATTGTTGTAAAAAAATTCAATAAGAGGTAGGTGATCATCCCAATTACCTTTGAAATCAATCACACAAGCCCTCAACATATCTTCTAAGGTCTAAATAGTATGCTCTTCTTGCCCATTTGTCTGAGGATGAAAGGCAGTACTTAAGTTTACTTTTAAACCCAAACCTTTCTGAAAAGATTTCCAGAACTGCCCAGTAAATTGTGCTCCTCTGTCTGAAATAATCGATACTGAAACCCCATAAAGTCTAACTACTTCTTGAATATACAACTTAACATAATCTTCTACTGAATGGGTAGTCTTCACTGGCAAAAAGTGGGCTGATTTTGCCATTTTATCAACAATCACCCATATCGAATCATGTTGCCTGCGAGACCTTGGTAAACCTGTTATGAAATCCATATTAATCATCTCCCAGTTCCATTCTGGAAGTTCAATATTTTGAGCCAAACCACTGGGCCTTTGATGCTCTACTTTAACTTGTTGGCAATTCAGACACTTAGCAACAAACTCTGCAATGTCCTTCTTAATACTACTCCACCAATAAACTTCTCTCAACTCGCGATACATCTTTGTGGAACCCGGATAGATAGAATAACTGGAGCTATGAGCTTCCTCCATGATCCTCTCTTGGAGTTCATCCACCCTCGGTACACACAATCTGCCTTGATACTTCAACACACCATCTCCCCTTTGTTCAAAAGCCATTACTTTTTGCTTATGAACATTTGCCTTCAATTCAAGAAAAATAGGATCTTGGTCTTGCTTCTATTTTACTTCTGACACTAATGATGATTCAGCCTCATTCATCACCACTACTCTTTCTTAGGTGGAATCCATTAGGCGAACTCACAAGTGTGCAAGTCTATGCACATCCTTTGCTAGTTCTTTCTTATCATCCTCAAAATGGGCGGTACTACCCATAAACAACCTGATCAAGGCATCAGCACAACATTAGCCTTACCTTGGTGATAAAAAATACACATGTCATAATCCTTGAGTAATTCTAACCACCTCCTTTGTCTGAGATTAAGTTCTTTCTGAGTAAACACATACTGAAGACTTTTGTGATCGGTGAATACATCCACATGAACACCATAAAGATAATGGCGCCATATTTTCAAAGCAAATATTGCGGGGCAGCCAACTCTAGATCATGGGTTGGTTAGTTCTTCTCATGAACTTTCAACTGTCTGGAGGCATAAGCTATAACCTTGTCATTCTGCATCAACACACAACTCAAACCAACTCTAGACGCATCACAATAAACAACAAAGCCTTGCGTGCCTTCTGGTAAGGTCAATATTGGGGCAGTAGTCAATCTATTTTTCAATTCCTGAAAACTTTTCTCACAAGCTTCAGACCATTGAAATTTCACTATTTTCTGAGTCAACTTGGTCAAAGGAGATGAAATGGACAAGAACCCATCTACGAACCTTCTATAATAGCCAGCCAACCCCAAGAAACTCCTAATATCAGTTGGAGATGTGGGTCTAGGCCAATTCTGCACTGCCTCTATTTATAGAGTATCAACTTTAATTCCCTCTCTAGACACAATGTGGCCTAAGAATGCCATAGACTCAAGCCAAAATTCACACTTAGAGAACTTGGCATACAACTCTCTATCCTTTAGAGTTTGGAGAACTATTCAGAGATGGCTAGCATGATCTTCATCATTCCTCGAATAGATTAGTATGTCATCAATGAAGACGATAACAAACATATCTAAATAAGGCTTGGATACTTTATTCATAAGATCCATGAATGTTGCAGGAGCATTGGTCAAACCAAAAGACATAACTAGGAACTCATAATGACCATAACGGGTCATGAATGCAGTCTTTGGAATATCACATTTTCTTACTCTTAACTGATGGTAGCCCGATCTGAGATCTATCTTAGAGAAACAAGTAGTACCCTGAAGCTGATCGAAAAGATCATCAATTTGTAACATCTCACTAATTGAAAGAACTAGAAAGAGTTAGAATTGAAAATAGTCATTTTAGGAAAGAATGAAAAATTTGGAAATTGGTTAAGTTATGTTAAGTTTGGGTTTTTTGGTCAAATTCAAACGACCATAACTCCTAGATCAAGATGAGTTAGGTTTGTGCTTTTAGATACCGTAGGAATTATTTTGGAATTATATTTCCAACGCCGCCGAGTTTGCGCAATTCTGAGTTCGTATGAGTGAGATATGCCCATTTGAAGTTGGGTTGTTCAAATAAGGAAAGTCTAAACCTGATTTTGGAAGGGTATTTTAGTCTTTTCCTTACCTAATTGTTTTATTTCATTTTTAGGAGTTTAATTTGGGTCTAAACTGAACTTGTTCAGTTTACGCTTTTGAAAACTAAGTTAGGGTTTTGAGAGAAGAGAAAAGAAGAGGAGAAAAGAGGAGAAGGAGCAAGAATCGTCAAGTTCTTCAAGAATCGCTTGTGGATTTCGTCAAGGGGTGATCCCTACGAGGTATGTGAGATCATATAGCGTTGGGTTAGTTCTCCAACGCGCCATTCATGATTCAATTCAGCGAAGTTGTATAGTTTTGTAAGCAAATCCTATGAGTTCTTGATGTTAATTCTTTTGAAATCTTATGGGTTCTTGTTGTTGAAGTTTCTTGATATTTATTCATGTAATTAGGTGTGATTTCGAATTGGATCTTGCATATATTGATGATTTATTTGTTCCTAAGTGTTTGGGGAAAGAACCAAGTTGAGTAGGGGGTTTAGAGTTGAAAAATGAAGGAGAAAAGTCGGAGTGCACCTGGGTAGGGGTTGGGCCGCCGCCCCAACCAGAGCTCCCAAAAAGGTATGAAGCTTGTGAGAAAAGTTTTCAGGAATTGAAAAAGAGGTTGACTACTACCTAGTGTTGACCTTACCAAAAGGTACTCAAGGTTTTGTCATATATTGTGATGTATCTAGAGTTGGTTTGGGTTGTGTGTTAATGCAGAATGACAAAGTTATAGCTTATGCCTCCAAACAGTTGAAAGTTCATGAGTGGAACTACCGAACCCATGATTTAGAGTTAGCTGCCATAGTATTTGCTTTGAAAATATGGCGTCATTATCTTTATGGTGTTCATGTGGATGTTTTCACCGATCACAAGAGTCTTCGGTATGTGCTTACTCAAAAAGAGCTTAAACTCAGACAAAGGAGTTGGTTAGAATTACTAAAGGATTATGACATGAGTATTCTTTATCACCTAGGTAAGGCTAATGTTGGTGTTTATGCCTTGAGCAAGTTGTCTATGGGAAGTACCACCCATTTTGAGGAAGATAAGAAAGAGCTAGCAATAGATGTGCATAGACTTACACGCTTGGGAGTTCGACCAATGGATTCCACAAAATGAGGAGTAGTGGTAATGAATGGGGCTGAATCATCCTTAGTGTCAGAAGTGAAATAGAAACAAGACCAAGACCCTATTTTGCTTGAATTGAAGGCAAATATTCATAAGCAAAAGGTATTGGCTTTTGAACAAGAGGGAGATGGTGTATTGAGGTATCAAGGTAGATTGTGTGTACCAAGGGTGGATGAACTCCAAGAGAAGATCATGGAGGAAACTCATAGCTCCAGATATTCCATTCATCTGGGTTCCAAAAAAATGTATCGTGATTTGAGAGAAGTTTATTGGTGGAGTGGTATGAAGAAGGTCAATGCAGAATTTGTGGCTAAGTGTCTGAATTGCCGGCAAGTTAAAGTAGAGCACCAGAGACCGGGTGGTATGGCTCAGAATATAGAACTTCCAAAATGGAAGTGGGAGATGATCAATATGGACTTCATCATATGGTTTCCATGGTCTCGCAGGCAACATGATTCTATTTGGGTGATTGTTGATAGAACGACGAAATCAGCCCACTTTTTGCCCGTAAAGACTACCCATTCAGCAGAAGATTATGCTAAGTTGTATATTCGAGAGGTGGTAAAACTTCATGGGGTTTCGGACTCCATTATTACAAACAGAAGTGCGCAATTTACTGCACAGTATTGGAAGTCATTCCAAAAAAGTTTGGGTTCAAAGGGGAACTTAAGTACTGCCTTTCATCCTCAGACAGATGGGCAAGCAGAACGCACTATTCAAACCTTAGATGACATGTTTAGGCCTTGTGTTATTCATTTCAAGGGTAATTGGGATGATCACCTACCTCTTATTGAATTTGCTTTCAACAATAGCTAGCACTCTAGCATCCAAATGGCTCCTTACGAAGCTCTTTATGGGAGAAGATGCAGATCTCCTATTGGATGGTTTGAAATTGGTGAAGCAGGGTTGATAGGACCATATTTAGTTCATCAAGCTATGGAGAAGGTGAAAGTGATTCAAGAGAGGTTGAAAATGGCGCAGAGTCGTCTCCTACACTGATGTTAGGAGAATGGAGTTAGAGTTTGAAGTAGATGATTGGGTATACATGAAAGTTTCACCTATGAAGGGTGTTATGAGATTTGATAAGAAAGGGAAGTTTAGTCCTCGGTGTATTGGTCCTTATAGAATATCCAAGATGATTGGCAATGTAGCTTATGAGTTAGAGCTACCACAAGAGTTAGCAACGGTTCATCCGGTATTTCATATTTCCATGTTGAAGAAGTGCATGGGAGATCCTTCACTTATCATACCAACTGAAGATATTGGTATCAAGGATAGCTTATCTTATGAGGAGATTCTGGTTCAGATTCTAGATCGTCAAGTTCGCAAGTTAAGGACTAAAGAAGTCACATCAGTCAAAGTTCTTTGGAGGAATCA
>NW_006238927.1:1612558-1618524 GCF_000226075.1 Solanum tuberosum | reverse complement strand
TGAATATATAGGAATCAAGGATATCTTATCTTATGAGGAGATTCCAGTTCAGATTCTAGATCGTCAAGTTCTCAAGTTTAGAACAAAGGAGGTAGCATCAGTAAAAGTAATTTGGAGGAACCAATTAGTTGAGGAAGCTACTTGGGAAGCTGAAAAAGATATGAAGAAGTGGTATCCACATCTCTTTAAGACCGGAGAAATTCCATATCAAGGTACTCATTCTATTCTTAGTACTCTTTAATTCATAAGTTGGCATGTTGTGTTTGCATTGCTTGTTGGGTGTTTGAGCTGAATGTTAGATGTTACACCCTTAGCCTAGTAAGGCTAATCTCATTCGAGGATGAATGTTCCCAAGGGGGATATATTGTAACATCTCGCTAATTAAAAGAACTAGAAAGAGTTAGAATTGGAAATAATCATTTTAGGAAAGAATGAAAAATCTGAAAATTGGTTAAGTTATGTTAAGTTTGGGTGTTTGGTCAACTTCAAACAATCATAACTTCTAAATCAGGATGTATTATGTGTGTTTCCAGATACAGTAGGAAATATCTTGGAATTATCTTTCCAACGCCACTGAGTTTGCACGATTCAGAGTTCGTATGAGTGAGATATGCCCATTTGAAGTTGGGTTGTTCAAATAAGGTATTTTAGTCTTTTCCTCACCCAATTGTTTTATTTCGTTTTTAGGATTTTAATTGGTGTCTAAACTGAACTTGGTCAGTTTAAGCTTTTGAAAACTAAGTTAGGGTTTTGAGAGAAGAGACAGGAAGAGAAGGAGAAACAAGTTAGGGTTTTGAGATAAAAGAAAAGAAGAGGAGAAAAGAAGAGAAGGAGCAAGAATCATCAAGTTCTTCAAGAATCTCTTGTGGATATCGTCAAGGGGTGATACCTACTAGGTATGTGAGATCACATAGTTTTGGGTTAGTTCACCCACGCGCCAATCATGATTCAATTCAGCTAAGTTGTATGGTTTTCAAAGCAAATCTTATAAGTTCTTGATGTTAATTTGATTGAAATCTTGTGGGTTCTTGTTGTTGAAGTTTATTGAGATTGATTCGTGTAATTAGGTGTGATTTCGAGTTGGATCTTACATATATTGATGATTTACTTGTTCCTAAGTGTTTGGGGAAAGAACCAAGTTAAAATATGGGGTTTAGAGTTGAAAAATGAAGGAGAAAAGTCGGAGTGCACCTAGGCAGGGGCTGGGGCGGTGCCCCAGCCAGAGCGCCTAAAAATGGTCTCTGAAATTTAGGCTCTGGGGCACCGCGCCAGCCAGACCGCCCCAACCCATCCCCTAAAATTCAAGGGCTTGTACCCCGCCGCGCCTCTCAGTGCGCCAAGGTCGCCAATTCTTCCCATTCTTCCCCCATCTTTTCGTACTAGTTCCTTAGCAACATACCTATATTTTCTAGTTGATTCCAATACTCTAAGGTACGTCTAAACATCATGAAATCATCAATAAACATGAGATCATGAACCTTGAATCCATAATTCATTTCAAGGAAAGTTAAGAGTCAAATCAAGAGGCTAAGAGTTGAGTCAAGAGAAGTTCATAAAGTTTTCCAAAAGTCTTTCACAAACATTTTAACTTGTTTAAAACTTAAGTTGTGAGTTGAGTAAAGAGTAAAATTAAAGTTCATTTCTTTAAAGATTATACCGAAACTAAGTATTCCCGAGAGTTAAAAATATTTTCACATTTAAGCAGGAAGGGAAACACTGATTTCCAAGAAAGCTTTTAAACTAAGTTTTGAGTCATTATCTCAAACCAAAAAAAGAGTTTTGTTTTAAAAACATATGAGCTAAGTATATTTTGGGAGTAGTATTGAGCACTGATATGGTGATGCGAGTTCATAATAACTCAAATCTCCATAAATCATGTAGCCACCATGGGTAGAAAAGGATCATACTTTTTAGATGATTCTTTAAGTGCTTTTTAGCATTGACTAGTGGATCCACTTAGTTATGGTGTTCTATATGACGGCAAAGTATAGGACAGTTCTGGCAGTGTGGGCAAGACGTTGTATCACCACTTAGGCTCATAGTGGTGGTTGTCGATTAGAGAATCTCCCACAGAATTATTATACTATATGTGTAAACTGAGTTATTATTGCATTTCTTTAACAAATTGAGATGTTACTACTATTTTAAATGCTTTGTATAACTGCACCATTATTGTTGTTTTACTTTGTATTTGAGTTAAGTTATTGATGAGTTGATTAAAACCAAGGTAAGTGTTCCTTTCAGATTCTTTTCAAGCTTACGTATGTTTTAGTATTCCCCTCGTATACTCGTACATTCAATGTACTGATGCTATTTGACCTACATCATTTTATTATGCAGACACGGATAATCAGGATCAGCATCCAGGGTCCCGTTGATCCAGTTGAGCACTCAGAGTCAGTTGGTGAGCCTCCTTGCATTCCAGAGGACTTCTTTTACTTCGCATTTAGAAGTTTAGTTGTTAGGATGATCGGGGGTCTTGTCCCGGCATCCCTCTTTGTTTTAGAGGCTTCATAGACGAGAAGTTATAGTTCTTTAGTCTTTTCGTTTTCAGTTGTATACGTTTAAGACTTGAGTTACCATTTTGGTTAAGTATAATATTTATTTAAGACATTACAAGAGTTATCCTTTTGAGACTATTTCTTGTGTTTAAGTCTTCCGCTGAGTAAGTAAGTCAGGCCAAGGGTTTGCTTGGGGCCAGCAATAGTTCTCGAGTGCTAGTCTCGTCCAGCGTGTAAGCTTGGGGAGTGACAAACTTGGTATCAGAGCACAGAGTTCAAGAGTCCTAAGGAGTCTATGAAGCCATGTATGTAGAGTCATATTTATCGGTGTGAAGCACTCCACATCTATAATTAGGAGGCTACAACACTTAGGAAATTTTCTCACTTCTTTCACACTCATTTCGTGGGTTAGAGTTTGATCTATAAAATGTTTCTTATAATTCATGCTTGTGCATGTTTTCAGTTAATCATGCCTCCACGAAGAGTAGTCTGAGGTCGTCCTGCTAGGAGGAACGTTGAACCACAGGAATAAGGGGTACCTAATGCACCAGAAGTGCAACCCCAATGAAAGGTCACCAATGATGAGTTCTGTGAGGCTATCTAGATGTTGAGCCAAGTTAGGACCAACCAAGTTGGGCAATAAAGAGGAGCTAGATAGGAAGTGACTGATACTTCGAGGATCCGAAAGTTCTTGAGGATGAATCCTCCAAGTTTCACTGGTTCAAGCAATACTGAGGGTCCAGAGAGTTTTGTTGAAGAACTAAAGAAGGTATTTGAGGTTATGCACATTGTCGATGTTGAACGAGTAGAACTAGCTGCATATCAACTGAAGAATGTTGCTAGGACTTGGTTTGACCGGTGGAAGGAGAGTAGAGTTGAGGGAGCACCACCTGCGAGTTGGGCTTGTTTCTAGGAGACCTTTTGGGGCTTTCTTTCCCTAAGAATTAAGAGAGGCCGAGGTACGAGAGTTTCTCACCCTTAAGCAAGATTCACTAAGTGTTCATGAGTATGGGTTGAAGTTCACCCAACTATTTTGTTATGCTCCGGAGATGGTTGCTGTTATGAGGAGTAGAATGAGTTTGTTTGTTGCTGGGTTGTCTCGTTTGTCGAGTAAGGAAGGAAGGATGCAATGCTAATAGGTGACATGGATATAGCAAGGTTGATGGTTTATGTGCAGCAGGTTAAGGAAGAGAAGCTGAGGGATAGAGTGGAGTTCAGAAAAAAGAAGGCTAAGACGTCAGGGAATGAGTCCGGGCAGCAAAGAAATAATGTGAACCGGTCTTCTTTCCAACAAAAGCAAAAGGGGGCCTACTCCATCATCTGCTAGTGTACCTGCAGCCAGAAACAAAGGTGAGTACAATAGTCAGAATTCACAGCACTTCAGGGCTAGACCTACCCAATCTCATGGTAGTGTGGCACAAGAGGGTAACTAGGCTCCTACATGTGCTAAGTGTGGTAGAACCCACCCAGGTAAGTGTCACGATGGCTCCACAGGTTGTTTAAAGTGTGGACGAGAGAGTCACTTCATCAAAGAATGCCCTAAGGACCGGCAAGGTAATGGAAATCAGGGCAATAGAGCCCAATCTTCATCAGTTTCTCCACTAGACAGAGTTGCACCTAGAGGAGCTACTTCCAGCACTGGCAGAGGAGAAAACCGCCTTTATGTGATCACTAGTCATCAAGAGAAAGAGAATTCTCCAGATGTTGTCATTGGTATGATCAAAGTCTATACTATCGATGTTTATGTTTTGCTAGACCCAGGAGAAAGTTTATCTTCTGGACTACTTATGTTGCAAATAATTTTGATGTTCTTCCTGAGAAACTTTGTGAACCCTTTTGTGTTTCTACACCTGCTGGGGAGTCTATTCTAGCTGAACGATTATATCGTGATTTGTGCCATTTTCATCAGTCATAAGAACACCATGGCTGATTTAGTTGAGTTAGACATTGTAGATTTTGATGTCATTCTTTGTATGGACTAGCTTCATGCCTGTTATGCCTCCATTGATTGTAGAACTCGAGTTGTTAGGTTTCAGGTTCCTAATGAGCTAGTTATAGAGTGGAGTAGCAATTCAACAATGCCTAAGGGGTCATTTTATTTCGTACCTTACGGCGAGAAAGTTAGTTTCCAAGGGTTGTGTCTATCACTTAGTTCGAGTTAATGACTCGAGTGTTGAGATACCTCTTTTTCAGTCAGTTTTATTAGTAAAAGAGTTTCCTGAAGTCTTTCCTGATGATCTTCCTGGAGTACCTCCTAAGAGAGAAATAGACTTCGTTACAGACATTCTTCCATACACTCGTCCTATATCTATTCTGCCATATAGAATGACACCAGAAGAGTTGAAAGAGCTTAAAGAACAGTTGAAAGATCTCTTTGATAAGGGATTTATTCGAGCATGTGTCTTACCTTGAGGTGCTCTGGTCTTATTTGTGAGAAAGAAAGATGGTTCCAAGAACAAGTATCCTCTTTCGAGAACTGGTGATCTTTTCGATCAGCTTCAGGGTGCTACTTGTTTCTCAAAGATAGACCACAGATCAGGCTACCATTATTTGAGAGAAAGGGAATGTGATATTCCAAATACAACATTAAGGACCCGTTATGGTCATTATGAGTTCCTAGTTATGTCCTTTGATTTGACCAATGTGCCTATATCATTCATTGACCTTATGAATAGAGTATTCAAACCTTATTTAGATATGTTTGTTATCGTATTCATTGATGACATACTAATCTATTCAAGGAATGAAGAAGATCATGCTAGTCATCTCAGAATAGTTCTCCAAACTCTAAAGGATAGAGAGTTGTATGCCAACTTCTCTAAATGTGAGTTTTGGCTTGAGTCTGTGGCATTCTTAGGCCACATTGTGTCTGGAGAGGGAATTAAAATTTATACCCAAAAAATAGAGGCACTGCAGAATTGGCCTAGACACATAGATCATATAGATATTTGGAGTTTTTTGGATTTGGCTGGCTATTATAGAAGGTTCGTAGAGGAGTTCTCATCTATCTCATCCCCTTTGACCAAGTTAACTCAGAAAACAGTGAAAGTTTCAATGGTCTGAAGCTTGTGAGAAAAGCTTTCAGGAATTGAAAAAGAAGTTGACTACTACCCAATATTGACCTTTACCAGAAGGTACTCTAAGGTTTTATTGTATATTGTGATGCGTCTAGAGTTGGTTTGGGTTGTGTGTTAATGCAGAATGGCAAGTTGCGTCTATATTATGCCTCCAGATAGTTGAAAGTTCATGAGAGAAACTACCCAACCCATGATCTAGAGTTGGCTACAGTAGTATTCGCTATGAAAATATGGCGCCATTATCTTTATGGCGTTCATATGGATGTGTTCACCGATCACAAGAGTCTTCAATATGTGTTCACTCAGAAAGAGCTTAATCTCAGACAAAGGAGGTGGTTAGAATTACTCAAGGAGTATGACCGGAGTATTCTTTACCACCCATGTAAGG
>NW_006238927.1:1597231-1610033 GCF_000226075.1 Solanum tuberosum | reverse complement strand
TTAAAACTAAAAACTGTTTTTAGGGGACTGTTTTGAGGGTCTCAGTTCTAAATAGTTTCATGACCTAGCTTAAGGTCTTGCTAGCTTATAAAGGTGATTAATCAACTAGCTAATCAACCCCTTAAGTCCTTAAACAACACTCCAAACTTCAACGACAAGACCCTTACAACTCACTAGTTCGAACGACTAGTTTCCGGACGTCACTGTCATTTCTCATCATTTCATCAAGTTCTCAACTCCAAACTCACATGTGAGGCTCTAGTTTCACTAGTTCGTTTTTAGGGTCGTTACAATGTGCTTACTTAGAAAGAGCTTAATCTCAGACAAACGAGGTGGTTAGAATTACTCAAGGATTATGACATGAGTATTCTTTATCACCCAGTAAGGTTAATATTGTTGTTGATGCCTTGAGCATGTTGTCTATTGGTAGTACCACCCATTTTGAGGAAGATAAGAAAGAGCTAGCAAGAGATGTGCATAGACTTGCACGCTTAGGAGTTTGAGTAATGGATTCCACAGAAGAATTAGTAGTGGTGATGAATGGGGCTAAATCATCCTTAGTGTCAGAAGTGAAAGAGAAACAAGACCAAGACCCTATTTTGCTTGAATTAAAGGCAAATGTTCATAAGCAAAAAGTATTGGCTTTTGTTCAAGGGGGAGATGGCGTATTGAGGTTTCAAGGTAGGCTGTGTGTACCATGGATGAACTCCAAGAGAGGATCATGGAGGAAGCTCATAGCTCCAGATATTCCATTCATCCGGATTCTACAAAAATGTATCGTGATTTGAGAGAAGTTTATTGGTGGAGTGGTATGAAGAAGGGCATTGTAGAATTTGTGGCTAAGTGTCCGAAATGCCAGTAAGTTAAGGTAGAGAACCAGAGGCCGGGTGGTATGGCTCAGAATATAGAACTTCCGGAATGGAAGTTGGAGATGATCAATATGGACTTCATCATAGGTTTGACACAGTCTCGCAGGCAGCATGATTCTATTTGGGTGATTGTTGATAGAATAAGGAAATCAGCCCACTTTTTGCCGGTAAAGACTACCCATTCAGCAGAAAACTATGCTAAGTTGTATATTCAATAGGTGGTAAGACTTCATTGGGTTCCAGCCTCCATTATTTCAGACAGAGGTGCGCAATTTACTGCACAGTGTTGGAAGTCATTACAAAAAGGCTTGCATTCAAAAGTGAACTTAAGTATTGCCTTTCATCCTTAGACAGATGGGCAAGCAGAGCGCAATATTCAAACCTTAGAGGATATGTTGAGGGCTTGTCTCATTGATTTCAAGGGTAATCGGGATGATCACCTACCTCTTATTGAATTTGCTTCCAACAATAGCTACCACTCTAGCATCCAAAAGGCTCCTTATGAATCTCTTTATGGGAGAAGATGCAGATCTCCTATTGGATTGTTTGAATGTGGTGAAGCAGGGTTGATAGGACCAAATTTAGTTCATCAAGTTATGGAGAAGGTGAAAGTGATTCAAGAGAGGTTGAAAACGGTGCAGAGTCATCATAAATCCTACACTGATGTTAGGAAAAGGGAGTTAGAGTTTGAAGCAGATGATTGGTATACTTGAAAGTTTCACCTATGAAGGGTGTTATGATATTTTGGTAAGAAGGGGAAGCTTAGTCCCAGGTATATTGGTCCTTACAGAATTTCCAAGAGGATTGGCAATGTAGCTTATGAGTTAGAGCTACCACAAGAGTTAGCAGTGGTTCATCCGGTATTTCATATTTCCATGTTGAAGAAGTACACGGGATATCCTTCACTTATCATACCAACTGAAGATATTGGTCTCAAGGATAGCTTATCTTATGAGGAGATTCCGGTTCAGATTCTACATCGTCAAGTTTGCAAGTTGAGGACTAAGGAAGTAGCATCAGTCGAAGTTCTTTAGAGGAACCAGTTTGTGGAGGAAACTACTTGGGAAGCTGAAGAAGATATGAAGAAGAGGTATCCACATCTCTTTGAGACCGGAGAAATTCCAGATCAAGGTACTAATTCATTCTAGTACTTTTAATTATAAGTTGGCATGTTGTATTTGCATTGCTTGTTGGGTGTTTGAGCTGAATGTTTGATGTTACACCCTTAGCCTAGTAAGAGTAATCTCATTCAAGGACGAATATTCCCAAGGGGAAAATATTGTAACATCTCACTAATTGAAAGAACTAGAAAGAGTTAGAATTAGATATAGTTATTTTAGGAAAGAATGAAAAATCTGGAAATTGGTTAAGTTATGTTAAGTTTGGGCTTTTGGTCAACTTGAAATGATCATAACTCCTATATCAGGATGAGTTAGGTGTACTTCCAGATACCGTTGGAAATATATTGAAATTATCTTTCCAACACCTACGAGTTTGCACAATTCCGAGTTTGTATGAGTGAGATACGCCCATTTGAAGTTGGGTTGTTCAAATAAGTTATTTTAGTCTTTTCCTTACCCATTTGTTTTATTTCCTTTTTAGGAGTTTAATTGGGGTCTAAACTGAACTTGGTCAGTTTACGCTTTTGAAAACTAAGTTAGGGTTTTGATAGAATAGAAAAGAAGAGGAGAAAAGAGGAAAAGGAGCAAGAATCGACAAGTTCTTCAAGAATCGCTTGTGGATTTCATCAAGGGGTGATACCTACGAGGTATGAAATATCTCATAGCGTTGGGTTAGTTCACCCACGCACCAATCATGATTCAATTCAACAAAGTTGTATAGTTTTGAAAGCAAATCCTATGAGTTCTTGATGTTAATTCCTTTGAAATCTTGTGGGTTCTTTTTGTTGAAGTTTCTTGTGATTGATTCGTGTAATTAGGTGTGATTTCGAGTTGGATCTTGCATATATTGATGATTTAGTTGTTCCTAAGTGTTTGGGGAAAGAACCAAGTTAAAATATGGGGTTTAGAGTTGAAAAACGAAGGAGAAAAGTCGGAGTGCACCTGGGCAGGGACTGAGGCGGCGCCCCAGCCAGAGCGCCTAAAAAGGGTCTCTGAAATTTAGGCTCTGGGGCACCGTGCCAGCCAGACCGGCCCAACCCATCCCCTAAAATTCAAGGGCTTGTACCCCGCGCCTCTCAGTGCGCCAGGGTCGCCAATTCTTCCCATTCTTCCCCCATCTTTTCGTACTAGTTCCTTAGCAACATACCTATATTTTCTAGTTGATTCCAATACTCTAAGGTACATCTAAACATCATGAAATCATCAATAAACATGAGATCATGAACCTTGAATCCATAATTCATTTCAAGGAAAGTTAAGAGTCAAATCAAGAGGCTAAGAGTTGAGTCAAGAGTAGTTCATAAAGTTTTCCAAAAGTCTTTCACAAACATTTGAACTTTGTTTTAAAACTTAAGTTGTGAGTTGAGTAAAGAGTAAAATTAAAGTTCATTTCTTTAAAGATTATACCGGAACTAAGTATTCCCGAGAGTTAAAAATGTTTCACATTTAAGCAGGAAGGGAAACACTGATTTCCAAGAAAGCTTTTAAACTAAGTTTTGAGTCATTATCTCAAACAAAAAAAAAAGAGTTTTGTTTTAAAAACATATGAGCTAAGTCTATTTTAGGAGTATTATATTTTAAAAACAAGGACGCCAGTTCTTCCCATTCTTCCCCCATCTTTTCGTACTAGTTCCTTAGCAACGTACCTATGATTTCTAGTTGATTCCAACACTCTAAGGTACGTCTAAACATCATGAAATCATCCATAAACATGAGATCATGAATCTTGAATCCATAATTCATTTCAAGGAAAGTTTAGAGTCAAGTCAAGAGGCTAAGACTTAAGTCAAGAGAAGTTCATAAAGTTCTCCAAAAGTCTTTCACAAACGTGTTAACCTTGTTTTAAGACTTAAGTTTTGAGTAAAGAGAAAAAGTAAAGTTCATTTCTTCAAAGATTATACGGGAACTAAGTGTTCCCAAGAGTTAAAAATGTTTTCACATTTGAGCAAAAAGGGAAACACCAATTTCCAAGAGAGCTTTTAAGCTAAGTTTTGAGTAATTATCTCAAATCAAAGAAAGTGTTTTGTTTTAAAAACATATGATCTTAAGTATATTTTGGGAGTAGTATTGAGCACCGATATGGGGACGCGAGTTAATAACTCAAGTCTCCATAAACCATGTAGCTATCATGGGTAGAAAAGGATCATACTTTTTAAATGATTCTTTAAGTGCATTTTAGCATAGACTGGTGGATCCACTTAGTTAAGGTGTTCTATATGACGACAAAGTATAGGACAGTTTTGGCAGCGTGGGCAAGACGTTGTATCACCGCTTAGGCTAATAGTAGTGGTTGTTGGTTAGAGAATCTCCCACACTATTATATTACTATATATGTAAACTGAGTTGTTATTGTATTTCTTTAATAAATTGAGTTGCTACTACTGTTTTAAATGTTTTGTATAACTACACCATTATTGTTGTTTTACTTTGCATTTGAGTCAAGTTATTCATGAGTTGAGTAAAGCCAAGGTAAAGGTTCCTTTCAGATTCTTTTCAATCTTACGTATGTTTTAGTATTCCCCTCGCATACTCGTGTATTCAATGTGCTGATTCCATCTGTCCTGCATCATTTTATGATGCAGACACGGGCAATCAGAATCAGCATCCAGGGCCCCGTTGATCCATTTGAGAACTCAGAGTCAATTGGTGAGCCTTTTTGCATTCCGGAGGACTCCTTTTACTTTGCTTTTAGTATTTCAGTTTTTAGGATGATCGGGGGTCTTGTCCCGACATCCCTCTTTGTTTTAGAGGCTTCATAGACGAGTAGTTATAGTTCTTTAGTCTTTCCGTTTTCAGTTGTATACATTCAAGACTTGAGTTGCCATTTTGGCTAAGTTTAATATTTCTTTAAGACATTACATGAGTTATCCTTTGAGACTATTTCTTGTGTTTAAGTCTTCTGTTGAGTAAGTAAGTCAGGTCAAGGGTTCGTTTTGGGCCAGCAATGGTTCACGAGTGCCAGTCCCACCCAGGGTGTAGGCTCGAGGCGTGACACAATTCTCAGAAGAGGATACTTATTCTTGATGGTAACCTTGTTCAACTGGCAATAATCTATACACATTCTAAGGGAACCATCCTTCTTCCTCACAAATAAGACCGGAGCGCCCCAATGTGAGACACTTGGTCGAATGAAGCCTTTATCTAGGAGATCTTTCAACTGCTCTTTTAGCTCTTTCAAATCTGCTGGGACCATTCTATATGGCGGAATAGATATAGGACGAGTATCTAGAAGAATGTGTATGTCAAAGTCTATTTATCTCTCAAGAGGGACTCTGGGTCATCAGGAAAGACTTCTGGAAACTCTTTTACTACTGAATCTGACTGAATATGAGGTATCTCAACACTAGAGTCATTAACTCGGACTAAGTGACACACACACCCCTTGGAAACTTACTTTTTTGGCTTAAGGTATGACATAAAATGATCCTTAGTTACTGCTAAACTATTTTTCCACTCTAAGACTGGCTCATTTGGAAACTGAAACTTGACAACTCAAGTTCTAGAATCAACAAAGGCATAACATGCATGAAGCCAGTCCATACCTAGAATGACGTCAAAATCTACCATGTCTAATTCGATGAAATCAGTCGTGGTGTCCTTGTGATTGATGAAAATGACACAATCACGATATACTCACTCAGCTAGAATAGACTCCCCAATATGTGTAGAAACACAAAAGGGTTCACAGAGTTTCTCAGGAAGAACATCAAAATTATTTGCTACATATGGAGTCGCAAAAGGTAAACTTAATCCTGGGTCTAGCAAAGCATAAACATCAAGAGTAAAGACTTTGATCGTACCAGTGACAACATCTGGAGAATTCTCTTGCTCTTGACGACTAGTGATCGCATAAAGGTGGTTTGCTCCTCCGCCAGCACCGGAAGTAGCTCCTCTAGGTGCAGCCCTATCTGGTGGAGCAACAAATGAAGATTGGGCTTTATTGCCCTGATTCCCACTACCGTGCCAGTTCTTAGGGCACTTTTTCATGAAGTGGCCCTCTTGTCCACACTTGAAACAACCTATAGTGCCATTGCGACACTTACCTGGGTGGGTTCTACCACACTTAGCACATGCAAGAGCCCAGTTACCTCCTTGTGCCACACTAACCTGAGACTGTGCAGGTCTAGCTCTAAAGTGTTGGGAATTCTGACTATTATACCCACCTTTGTTTCTGGGTGCAGGTGCACTAGCAGATGATGGAGCAGGTCCCTTTTGCTTTTGTTGGAAAGAAGACTGGTTCACATTATTTCTTTTCTGCTCTGACTCATTCACTGACGACTTAGCCTTCTTATTTCTGAATTCCTCCCTATCCCTCAACTTCTCCTCCTCAACCCATTGCACATAGACCATTAACCTTGCTATATCAATGTCCCTAATTAGCATGGCTGCCTTTCTCTCTTTGCTTGACAGATGGGACAACCCAGCAACAAAAAGACTTATCCAGCTTCTCATATCCGTAACCATCCCCGGAGCATCGGGAAAGTTGGGTGAACTCCAAGCCATACTCATGAACACTTAGTGAATCTTGCTTAAGGGTGAGAAACTCTCGTACCTTGGCCTCTCTGAATTCTTGGGAAAAGAAATGCCCCAAGAAGGCCTCATCAAAGCAAGCCCAACTCACACGTGGTGCTCCCTCAGCTCTACCCTTCTTACACTAGTCAAACCAAATCCTAGCAACATACTTCAGTTTTTCAGGGACCAGATAAACTTTGATTTTCAGCTAACCCAGCACCAACTCTGATATGCAGCTAGTTCTACTTGCTCAGCATCGACAACGTTCATAACCTCAAATACCTTTTTTCAGTTCCTCAATAAAGTTCTCTGGATCCTCAGAAGTGCTTGAACCAGTGAAACTTGGAGGATTCATCCTCAAAAACTCTCGGATCCTCAAAGTATCAGCTTCTTCTTGTTGAGCCCCCTTTTGTTTCCCAGCTTGGTTGGTCACAACTTGGCTTAACATCCGGATCGCTTCCCTGAACTCAGCATTCGTGACTTCTCCTTGGGGTTGCACTTCAGGTGCATTAGTTACCCCTTGCTCATTGACATTCCTTCTAACAGGAGGACCTCTAACAGCTCTTCGTGAAGGCATGATTACCTAAAAACACGCGCAAGCATGAATTAGAAGAAACTTTCTAAAGATCAAACTCTAACGCACGAAATGAGTGTGAAAGAAGTGAGCTAATTTCTTAAGTGTTGCAACCTCCTAATTATAGATGTGGCGCGCTTCACACCGATAACTAGGACTCTACAAACACGGCTTCATAGACTCCCTAAGACTCTTGAACTTTGTGCTCTAATAACAAGTTTTTCACTCATTGAGCCTACACCCTGGGCGGGACTGGCACTCAAGAACCATTGCTACCCCAAGCGAACCCTGGACTAGATTAACTCATAGCGAAAGACTTAATAATCAAGAAACAGTCTCAAGATATAACTTATGCAAATAACTTCAAGAGATAATAACTTAGCCAAAAATGGCAACTCAAGTCTTAACGTATACAATTGAAAACGGAAAGACTAAAGAACTATAACTACTTGTCTATGAAGCATCTAAAACAAAGAGGGATGTCAAAACAAGACCCCCAATCATCCTAACACTAAAGTACTAAATCAAATGATAAAGGGGTCCTCCGAAAAGCAAGGAGGCTCACCAACTAACTCTGAGTGCTGAACTGGATCAACGAGGCACTGGATGTTGATCCTGGTTACCTGTGTCTGCATCATAAAATAATGCAGGCCAAATGGCATCAGTACATTGAATTTACAAGTCTGCGAGGGGAATACTAAACATAACGTAAGCTTGAAAGGAATCTGAAAGAAACACTTACCTTGGCTTTACTCAACTCATGAATAACTTAACTAAATATAAAGCAACAATACATATGCAATATATGGAAAGCTTTTAAAACAGTAGAAAGCAACTCAGTTTATTAAAGAAATGCAATAACAACTCAACTTACTCATATAATAAATTAATATAATTTGTGTGGAGTTTCTCTAACCGATAACCATCACTATGAGCCGAAGTGATAATACAACGTCTTTCCCACGCTGTCAGAACTGTCCTATACTTTACCGTCATATAGGACGCAATAACTAACTAAGTGGATACACTAGTCTATGCTAAAAATCACTAAGGAATCATCTAAAAAGTATGATCATTTTCTACCCATGATGGCTACATGATTTATGGAGACCTGAGTTATTATGAACTCGCATCCCCATATCGGTGCTCAATACTACTCCCAAAAATATACTTAGCTCATATGTTTTTAAAACAAACTCTTTCTTTGGATTGAGATAATTACTCAAAACTTAGCTTAAAAACTCTCTTGGAAATCGGTGTTTCCTTTCTTGCTCAAATGTGAAAACATTTTAACTCTTGGGAATACTTAGTTCCCATATAATCTTTGAAGAAATGAACTCTTACTCTTATTCTTATTCTTTAGTTAACTCAAAACTTAAGTCTTGAAACGAAGTTAAAACGTTTGTAAAAGACTTTTGAAAAACTCTTATGAACTTCTCTTGACTTGATTCTTAACTTCTTAGCTTGACTCTTAACTTTCCTTGAATTGATTTATGGGTTCAAGGTTCATGATCTCATGTTTATGGTTGATTTAATAATGTTTAGACGTATCTTAGAGTGTTGGAATCAACTAGGAAACATAGGTACGTTGCTAAGGAACTAGTACGAAAAGAAGCGAGAAGAATGGGAAGAACTAGCGTCCCTGGGTCCCCGCGAGCGCGGGGCGCCAGCCTTAAAACTTCAGAGGTTGGGGTGGGGCGCACTGGCTGGCGCAGAGCCCTAGAGCCCATACTTCAGAGCCCCACTTGGGGCGCAATGGCTGGGGTGGCGCCCCAGGCCCTTGTCCAGGTGAACTCCGACTTTTCTCCTTCATTTTTTAACTCTAAACCCCTTATTCCAACTTAGTTCTTTTCCCAAACACTTAGAATCGACTATACCCTCAATATATACAAGATTCAACTCGAAATCACACCTAAATACATGAATCAACATCAAGAAACTTCAACAACAAGAACCCACAAGATTTCAAACTAATTAACATCAAGAACTCATAGGATTTGCTTTCAAAACATTACAACTTCGCTTGAATTGAATCATGATTGGCATGTGGGTAAACTAAACCAATGTTATGTGATCTCACATACCTCGTAGGGATCAACCCTTGGCGAAATCCACACGCAATTCTCCAAGAAATCGACGAATCCTTGCTTCTTCTCCTCTTTTCTCCTCTTCTTTTCTCTTCTCTCAAAACCCTAACTCTTTTCCATAAGTGTAAACTGACCAAGTTCAGTTTAGACCCCAACTAATTACCAAAAATGAAATGAAAATAATAGGGTATGGAAAAGACCATAATGCCATTCAAAAATCCGGATTAGACTTTCCTTATTTGAACAACCCAACTTCAAATGGGCATATCTCACTCATACGAACTCGGAATCACGCAAACTTGCCGGCGTTGGAAAGATAATTCCAAGATATTTTCTACGATATATGAAAGCACACGTAACTCATCCCGACCTAGGATTTATGGTCATTTGAAGTTGACCCAAAACTCAAACTTAACATAACTTAACAAATTTCGAGATTTTTATTCTTTCCTAAAATGACTATTTCCAATTCTGACTCTTTCTAGCTCTTTCAAATGGAGAGGTGTTACAAGGATCTTAATGCATAACATATAGAAATTCAATAATTAGGGATATAATTTCAAAAAGATTTAGGAACTCAAGAATTCAAAATCAACTCATCTCAAGAATACTCAAATCTAGGGGTAGAATCCTAGATTTCTCTTTTACTAATTTGAAAGTAGATGTAGGGCGTGAGGATGAACTAGTCCAACACTATAATAGCCTTACATACCTGGAAGAACAAGGTTCTTGAAGAATCTTGAAGAAGAATTTGATTAGAAGTCTTGAAACACTAGCTTGAAGGAGAAAAATAAAAAAACCTTTCTTGAGATTTCTTGAATTAGTTTCTTGAAACTCTAAGGCCAAGAATTATGATTTTCATTAGTGATTCATAATTGTATGGAGGAATTTGAGTTGGAAAGAATGAAATTCTTGGAGAAAGACTTACCTTGAAGAAGAATCTTGAAAAAGATAGAAAGAATCTTGAATGAAGTCTTCTACTTTGATTTTTTCTTAGGGTTTTGTCTTAGGGTTTGAGAGAGAAGAGAATGATGTATTAAGAGATGCAAATCTGATTGTTTTGAGCCTTATATTTGTCAAGAAATTTATTTAGGGTTTTCTTAGAGGTAAAAAGATGAAAACGACCTTTTTAAATATTTTTCCGTCGGCTAATTCGTCACTACACTGTACCAAGTTACTAAAATGGTCATAACTTTTTACTCAAAAAATGGATTGATGCGAAATTTGTGGCGTTGGAAAGATAATTCAAATACTTTTAATTTGATAGGTTACGGGTCACGTAACTCTTTATATTTTAAGAGATATGGTGGTTTGAAGTTGACCCAAGTAGAATCTTACATTATAACTTAATCGGTAAGGAAAATTTCAACTCAAATTTTTGTTAGGAGATTCTAGTGACCTTAATTCATATCTAAATCATTCTCATACTAAATAATTTACCTTTACACATATGGGTAATTCATGAATCACCTGATATGATCCTACAAGTAAATGAAGAATGATTCGAGTCTTAACTTAGAAATTTTCGGGGTGTTACATTAATTTTCTTTCAATAGGCATATGATGATATTTGGATATATTCATTATGATTGAGAAAAATGATTTATTTAGTCTCGATAAATTTGTGAATAATAATCTTTGTTTCCTAGTGATTCGAAGAGTGATTGTGGAGCAATTCATTTTGGTAGCAAAATCAAGGACTTTCACTGCAAATATAAGGTACATAATCTATCGATATTGCTCTGATTTCTAACAAAGATATCAGAGCCATGATTAGTTATTCCTGTTTGCATAATGCTTTCTTGAAATTTTACTCTAGTGGATTGATTTATTTTCGTTCTAAGAAAACTGTGTGAAAATTCTTGGTATTTAGTGTTCTAAATTTCTTTAAGGAAACATCTAAAATAGATGACAGAATTGTTGCACACCTGGAAGAAAAATAAGATGACCTAATATAGATCAAGAAGTTTGAATCTGGTTATAGATTTGAAATTTTTTTGACCGATATAGATTTGTAAAAATAAAATTGTTACTCCATAAACTTTCATTTGGAGTAGTGAAAAAGAGGAGAGATTTTCATATCTATGTATTTTTTCTAATCATGTTTTGGTCCTTTTTTTTGTGATCATGGAAGTAATATAAGGGAGAAGATGAGTAAATTCTAAGAGTTATATTGTATAATGAAAAGGAGAAAAACTTTTAAGTTTTATGGGAACTTGAAATGGTCTAGTACTGTTAGTTTTTTTAATGAAAAAATTAAAAGAAAAAGACAGAATCGTGTGGTAGACTACGTGGACATCTTTATGCTTCTTTCTATTTGGTGTTAAAAAAAACAAAAAAACACGAATGTTCTCACTATTCTTTTAATGAAGTACTACTATTTTATGTTAATAAAGTATTTGTACATTTCCTTGGGGATCATGAAGTCCTACTGTTTTTTATGGAAAATTGACAGTGGATGAGTATTACTATATTATGTTAATAAAGTACTTATTTTAATTATTGTTACATGGGTTATACAAGTGGTCAAATCTGATTGTGGTTGACTTTAACATTTAATTTTCTTTTAATAGTATATTTGGATATATTTATTATGGTTTAAAAAATGATTTATTTAGTCTCGATAACTTCGTGAATTGTAATATTTATTTTTCAGTGTTTCGAAGAGTGAATAATATTTGGTACCAAAATTAAGGACTTTCGCTACAAATATAAGGTACATAATCCATCGATATTGCTCTGATTTCTAAAATTGGTATCAGAGTCATGGATGTTTGCTTTTCATTTGAATATTGTTTTTGTAGTTTGTCAGTAAAAAATAGTTGTTAACAATTGCCAAATTATGTGCAAAAGATTCTTAAAATAAATGATAGAGTATGTGTCACTCACTTGTTTGAAAGCATATTGTGTTTTTTTATTTTGAATCGAAAACGCTATTTGAGCACTGCAAATTTGGGATTTTTTTTTCTCCATAAACTTACAGAGAAGTAGTATCCATAAATATTGTTGATCTGATGTCTTATATCGTTCCTCTTTATTGAGATTATGAATAGAAAGTTTTCTTAAAGAAGATGAGAAAAGTTATTTTAAGGAAGATAAGTAGATGAAGGAGAAGACTTTTCTTCTTATTCAAGTTTGTTTTACATTGGTGAATGATATTTCAATTTATAGGTGTCACGACCCGAGGGCACCCCCTAGTCGTAACCGGCGTACTCGACCTCTCGGAGGTCTAATACAAGCCTCTTAGCATTCATTCATCGCATAACACTAAAAACATAATGAATTTAAAACTTTCTTTACCAAGAAAACATTTAAATAAAAATAATAGCAAGCGGAAGACTTTCTAGACTTTATACATGATGTCTCATAACCATCTAATACTTTAGAGTACAAAATTCGGGACTAATCCCGTACACAACTTAAACAATACTAAAAAGACATAAAAGAACATATTGGGTATTGTCCTCGAATCTATGAGGACTCACTAAGTCTTCATCTTCAAACACCTTAGAAACCTATCCATCAACCATAGAATATCAACATCTCCAAGTCCCTACACTTTAGTCGAAAGGGAAAGGAAGGGGTTAGTACAATTAAGTACCAAGTATGGAAACCATGCAAAAACATGCTAAAAAGGAC